>NC_000070.6:99375467-99630467 GCF_000001635.26 Mus musculus
GGGCACTAGGTTCAGGTATGAGCACACACAGCCAGCCAGTCATGGCTGTCAGAGATGTCTTGCCTGGGCACATAAGAGCTGGACTTAAGGCTGTTCTAGGATCCAGTCTCCTGGACTGTCTGGCCTCAGGTTCTCAGGACAGGGGGGGCCTAAGTGCCTTTTGGATGCCTGGAGGAAGGATACGCACACGGCTGGTGCCAAGGAAGGACTCCCATTATTGCTTGGAAATATTAATATCATAAAATTAAATATTGTTTTCAGGGATCCCGGTTTCCGTTTTATGTAGTAATTCTTTCAGCTAATTGTTTTCCTGCACCCTGATCCCATAATTAGGGCCTGACTAATTATCTAATTACTAGGTAGCAGAAGGGCAGGTTGATGGCGACATTTTCGCCATCTTTCAAAGCGCCGTTATCCTTGTGAAAGTCACGGCTTCCTCAGGCTGCAGGCAGCTGCCTGCGCAGCCCCGACCGTGTGCCCACCTTCCACATTTGTCAACCTGTTCATTACAGTGGTGAATTTGACACATCAGAAATGTCCCTTTGACAGGAAAGTTTATCCTGGAATGAAAACTGAAGCAAAAGAAAGAAAACCAAAGAAAGATGAAAGCGTAATTTATATTCTCAGATTTGCAATCGTCGTCTTGTCTTAAAGGCAGGATATATGTCAGCTCCCCAGGAGCTGGGAGATGTTCACTCTGGGAGCCTAAGGGCTCCATGCAGGACTGCTCAGTGGGTGTAGAAGGCCTTGTTCATCTCACAATCCAGTAAGGCTTCCAGACACAGAGTCATTGTCCCTCCTGGCTGCTGGCTGTTGACAGGCAGCACAAACTTCCACATCTTGGGAGGAATTGGCCCATAAACTCCAAGGTCCCAGAGACTGACATTTGGCCACCACAAACATCAGGTTACCAACATGCTGGTTAATCAGTGACCTGTTTTGTTTAATCCCTGTGTCTAGCATTTGCCATCTTCTGCTTTCTTTCCCAGTTTTACTGCACAGGAAAGCCAGCCCCCCACTTCCCTTGGTTTTTATGGCAGGTTAGAGGGCAGGGTGAATGAAGGCAAGAACGTTTCTCTTTTTTATCTCAAAAGTGGCCAGTATTCTGGGGTTAACCTGTCACCGCCTCTCTGTTTCCCACTGGTCTCCAAGGAAGGAAAAGCTTCTAAACCATCAGGTAACTCGAACACCACGCACCGAACTAAACGGATGATTGCAGAATCATTATCAATTACAACCCCGACCAAATATGATTTTATATTCAATTGACTTGGTGTGGATAAATCTATGTTTGCACAATAAATGCATCTGTCAAGATTTTTTTTAAATGCTCTAAGCTAGGTTTTCATTAATGAAAGATTAATTTGAATTAAGCATTCAGAGCTCTCTATCCATAATCAGCAGCAAATAAGCTGGCTAATGAGTTTATATGCCCATATACATCTTTCTGAATCAATGTTTTCAACTGAGACCGTTGCTGAGTGGTTAGAATAAGCTGGAGAGAGAACTCGCATGAAATACATGCCATTTGCCAGGCTGAGGTCTGCCGCAGTCCTATTGGCGTCTCGGCTGCAGGCATTGATGCATCTATGACGACTGAATAAAACGTGTTTAATTGGCATGAAAGGCACTAACTGAAAGCTGGTGGGGTTTCCATTATCCGGGTGGACATCTTATTTACTTTGGTGGATCCTGGGAACAAGATGAAAGTGGAGGAGAATGGAGAGGGGCCTGGCCCTCAGACGGCTGGGGTTTGTGGTTGGTGGGGGGTGGAGTGCTTCACAATCACTCAGACCCAGCAAAATGGAGCTTTGTGACACCTTTCCTCCCTCCACCCTCAGGGGAGGAGCGGTGGAACTTTTCCTAATTAGGATCTGGAGAACAATGCTCGCCCGCCTGCCCGCCTGCCCGGTGTGAAATGTGTGAAATGGGTGAGCACTGCAAGCCCTTACATTTTAGAGCCTGCATTTTTAGATAGCCCCTCATCCTAGCTAGAAAGCTAGGAGATGGGAAGATGCTGTTCTTTCCTTTGAAATTTAGGCAGGGGGCAAAGTGATGCCTCTCAGGTCATCTGCATTGCTTTGGCATCTCTCTGGACCAACTGTCCATGTCATAGCACCGGTTCTTCTAATGATTCCTGTGGTTATCAGCTCCCCAGAGTGAACACTTAAGTCACTATTTCTAGGAACTGCTGCTACCTTACAAATTGTTTCTACCTTAGTGGTGGGTGTGGTGACACCTACACGCCATGACAGGAGGCATCTACGTGTGTGCCTTTAGAGGATGCTATCCAACTTTGTTCTCAAGTCTTAGTGCTTGATATGGACCAAATAGAGAGGAGGGTGGGATGGTGGCCATCCCATCGGCCCCTCCACAGAGTTACACAGTTGAAATGTGCATGATGCATGCACAGAGAGAAAATACTCATTGCCTTAAGAGACACGCACATTATTTGTATATGTTAGAGGAGAGCCCTTCAATGAGGTCTGGCTTCCCCAGGAGGCACTGAAGGGTACTGCAATATGTCAAATCAGTCTCTGGAGGATGGGGGCATGGGAGCCTGGCTTGCACAGTCCTGAGCACAGGGCCTGTGTGTTCTGATAGACTTGTGAAAGACTGTGCCCCCTTACCCAGTCTCACCTGAACCCTTCTCCAGGAAGCTCACAGCTTGGGATTTGTGGGAAATATCAGAGGCAGATATAGTAGTGATATAAAATAAGCCTTTCTGGTCAAACTCATTATTGAAAGTTCTTGGTTTTATTGGAATTTTGAAAGGAGGATAAAAATGGTACAAAGGACATTGGGTTTGCTCTACAGAACAATCCCACAGATATCATCCCTGATAATTGGCTGTGAAAAACCACACATCCCTTCTGGTAGAGCTCTGTGGGGTTGAGCAGCACTGGGGGTAGGGGAAGAGAGAGGGGGAGGGGGAAGGTGAGAGAGGAGATGGGAAGGGATAATGACGGGCTCATATCTCCTTCTCAAAGTGACAGGGCACTTTCCTCTCATCCCTACTCTTGCTTTCTCCCTTGCTCCTTAAAGGTGCCAAGGTGCCCAGCCTCGGCACAGATTTTTGCACCACTGTTTGTGTGCTATAGCTTCTAGGTGCCAGGCATACCAATGCATACCATAGGATTCTTAGTTAATATCCCCATATCACTTTTACAGATGAGGAAACTGACTCACCCAGTAGTGAAATCACTGGCTCACATTCAGGACTCCAACTTCGAAGCTTAGCACTGACCCCTTAGGGAGCCAGCCTCGTAAGTATAGCCAAGGTTGCTGGTGGGGCAGCCTGGGCACAAGGCTACCTCCAGTTATCTCAGTAGTTCAGATATCACATGGAGGAGCCCTCTTCCTGCCCCCCCCCACGTTACCACCCCACTGAACTCAGCTCAACTCCAAAGGCAGCTCCTTCCTTTCTGTGCTCTGCACTTACTGTCTGTGTTTCTCCTTCCTTTCTGTGCTCTGCACTTACTGTCTGTGTTTCTCCTTCCTTTCTGGGCTCTGCACTTACTGTCTGTGTTTCTCCTTCCTTTCTGGGCTCTGCACTTACTGTCTGTGTTTCTCTCAAAGTGAACAGTTCTCATGAAGCCTCTCCGGTCCTGCCCCTGCTCCCCAGGCTGGAGATCAGCTTGAGCGCGCTGAAAGAAAGAGTAGGCAGGTGGCTCCGTCCCTCGGCACTGTCACAGGGATGGTATCCTGGGGAAGCACACAGCCTGGGTGGGAGCCTCTGCTCTGTCATTTGCTGTCCACCTAATTATGCCTTAGCTTCCTCGTCTTTAAAATAGGAAAATTAGCAACATGAACTTAGTAGGATTTTTTTTTTTCTTGAGTAGCACCTGGTGGTTTGCCTGTGGTAAGAGCCACGGAAAACAGTCACTTCTGTGTCACCAGGGTTGCATAGCTCTCAAAGACAGTGACCTTAAGACTTTGCGTCAACCCAGTCAATCATTTTGGATACTTAAAACAGAGACAAATGTCACTGGGTGACCAGCAGAATTGGTCATCATTTGGGTGTGCCCTATTTTTCCCCCATGAGTTGGTTCATTGACATAGAGACACAAAGTGCTTTGTGCACTTGCTCTGAACCAGATAGCAGAGACACAGCTGCGGAGGCTATACCCGAGGAGCCTAGGACTTAGGCAGCAGCAAACACCCCAACACAGCCATGGCAGCTGTTCCAGTGGACACACGGAGAAGGTAGAGGAACTCCTGTATCTTTGCCCTGCTGGACAGAGGGGTCGTCAAAGTCTTTGTAAACAGGGACTAGATGAGCCAGAGCTTGAAGAACAAGGGTGAGGGTTTGCCTTAGGCACAGCAGCAGAGGGGATTGCACAAGGGAAGATCTGGATCGCACAGAGACTGCATGCTAAGAGCGAAGAGCCAGTTATAAAAGCAAAAATATTTGTTTTTTAGAAACGCAAAGTAAAAATGGCCCTTTTCTTTGATTGAAGACACCAGAAATGGACTCTAGGGTTTAAGCTAACAGAGTTTAGGAGCAGTTGGGTCACCGTCAGGAAGAAAGAGAAGAGTCATCTTAGTCCCTTCCTGCAACAATGTCCCTTTTTGTCCTCACTTTTTCTCCAAGGAAGTCCTATGAGAGAAGTTTTAATAGGTTGAGCACCGGTCACATTCTCATTGAAGGGCTGTACCAGGCAATGAACATTGACTGGGTAGAGCCTGTGGGGTACTTCTAAGACAACAGCACACTAGAGGGCACCAAGACTACATACATTCAATTGGGAAGGGTGATGCTCCAATAGCAAATCAAGGTACCAACAGAAAGGACTATTGTTTGACCCCAAATTATAGCTACTCATTGTACATCATTACTAGTAACATGTTTGTAGGCAGGTATTATCCTCTGGTGAATACGTGCTTCTCGTGTATGTTTTATTTAATGTTTTATAACCTTTGTAGGAGCAAGGCAGGTATTTCCAAAGGAAGATAAGTCACAGTTGAGAAGAACTCATGTCCATGTCATAGAGTTACTGAGAAGACAAGCCAGGACTCAGTCCCAGGAGTCTCCTCCTCAGCTCCAAAGCCTCTGTGTGTTGTACCTCTCAGTATGCTGGTGAAGCAGAAACACCCACCTACTCCGCCCTAGCCCAGCCCCCCTCTCTTTCTTACCATCCCTGAGTGGACACAATCAGTTTACGAGGCAGACAAAAGGTTTGAAGCTCCTCTGCCTGTAACTTGTGCCAGTCTCTCAAGTCCTTTGTGGTCATCACACACAAAGCTCCAGATCAAGCCATTCCAAAGCCAAGTTAACGCTTCTTCTTCTTGAGCCCCAGACATAGAGAACAAAACATTTATAAGGCACCAAGGCACGTCGTTCTAGTTAAAGACTGAGAAAAGGCTCCCGCAACCCCTGGGGGTGGGAGAGCAGGGGAGATCTCTCTTAGTGTTTACACTTCTACTAGAATTAAACTTCCCTCAGAAGGAGGTGGGATAGACTGTTCATCTGGAGTAACATCTCTCCAAGTACCAAACCAGCCATGCAAGCCAATAACCACATGATCTGCATAAACAGAGAAAACTCCATTCACACCACACAGCCAATGCTTATCTAGCAAGCGATTAATCTAGACTTACCTTTGGGGCTCACCAGATCCACTCCTGCATTCTTACTCAACCAAAGGCTACATGATGATCATTAGGGTGCTCATGTAGTAGACAAGAAAATGGAGCCTTTGGGAAGTTGAATGGATAGGCTAAGGCAACATAGAAAGCAAGGGGCTCATTGGTGACTCTCTGCTTTGACTTATACCACATGGACCCTCCTAGAGATATTGATGAGTGCTGGCTGCACTCTGACTCTGTCTTCAGGGATAACTTCTATTCATCCTCCAGGAAGACTATGACCTTATCAGAGAGGGTGCCCAGTACTCCAGAACTCCCTGTCTGCAGAAATGTCTTCTCAACTTGTCTTCCACCAATGCAACCAGTTTCCACTCTGAACTCTGTTCCTTATCACTCAGAGTTAGGGTTAGGGTTAGGGTTAGGGTTAGGGTTAGGGTTAGGGTTAGGGTTAGGGTTAGGGCTAGGGTTAGGGTTACGTTCCTTCAGTGGCTTCCAATTCTCTCCAATAGCAAACTCAGACTCACATGGGTTGCAAAGCCCCTCAGATCTGTTCCCTGCCCATCTCCTGTATTTCCCCTACCTCCTCTCAATGCTATCTCCACTCTGATCAGGCAGCTCCCCCAACATTCTTCCTGTTGGGATGATGTCATTCTGTGTCTTTTTGAAGATCCCCATAGCATAGCTGGAGACTTATCACTCTGTATGTGTAGGGAGGCAGTTGGGAAGTTTGGGAACTGTAATAAACATAAATACTCCCTCAAATCGGACCATGAGAAGGAGAGATAATATAGGTGCTTCCAGAAGCTGTGATGAGTGGGATTTAGATGCAGTATAATAGGATGTCTAGGTCCCTGCAAGTTTCTCATGATCTCCTTGCAGATGTCTTGCTATGTCCCTAGCCAGTTTCTCCAGTAGTAGTAAGAGAGTCGCTAACAGAAGCTGAGTTAACACACACAGAGAAGACAAAGAACTGCTCTCCTAGTTGTCCTTCCTTCCCTTGGGTGTGATGGAGCCATTTGAAGCCCCATGCTCAACCCTGGGTCAATTAGCAATACTAATTACAAAGCTGGTGAAAGCCAGGATACCTAGACCAATCTCACATAAGAAAGGATATAATACTGTCCGCTTGATTGGACCAAGGGTGGGTCATTTTCTCCCAAGTCAAATAACTAGGTAGTGGACAAGTGGGTGCTACCTTAAAGAAATGGAGCCAAAATGGAGGAACAAAGGAATGGATGCTGGCGACACCAGTGTAGCTGCCAATAGAGCAGATACAACCCTCTCTCCTCCGGCTAAGCCACAAAGGGCAAAGGCAGGGTAGGGTTCATGTACTTGAGCATCTTGCTGCCTGACACAGGACCTGGAAAAGTATTGAAAAAAGTCAGAATGAGTAAAGTCTTTAGTATATTGTTGGAGCGGCTGAATGTTTGTAAAAAAAAAAAAAAAATCAAATGAAAAGTTCAGAGTTGCAAACGGCTTGATCGGCACCTGCCGTAGCCATGTTTGGTGTATAAATTAGATCTTTTAAAGAGACATGTTTCTGTCTGCTAGTCTTCAGAAACACTGATCCAAGAGCCAGACATCTCTATTAAAGTTTTAAAAACATAGCTTTAAGTCATACATTATATTGAACGCTTTCATATCTCATCTGATTCAGTAGCTTTTAAACCTCACAGAGGTCACATTTTGAAACAGTAGTCACTTTTTACAACATCTTCAAACATTAAATAAAAATAAAAATTATTGTGAAGAATGGAGATGTCCAGAGAGAGCACTATCGTGACACTGGGTATTACTAGTGCTCAGGACAATATTATTTGGAGGCTCAAGGTTAAGATGCCTGGCTCATCTCTGTCTCATTTTCCCTTGATTGAAATCAAAGAAGGAAGCCCAGATTCTAATAACGCTCAGCCAGCTTTTAAAAGTCTTAAGTAGAATATGGAGTCCCAACCTGTGGTAGCCTCAGGAACACTGTAGATCTATAAGAAATACACAAAATTCTCTCTCTCTCTCTCTCTCCCCCTTCCCCCCTCTCCCTCTCCCTCTTTCTCTCTCTCTCTCTCTCTCTGTGTATGTGTGTGTGTGAGAGAGAGAGTGTGTGTGGTGTGGTGTGTGGAGTGTGTGTTTTCAAGAGAGCGATTGTAGGACTGGGGAGATGGTTTAGTAGAGAATGTGTTTGCCATGCATATGTGAGGCCTTGAGTTTGAATCCCCCAGTGCCAGGCATGGTAGCCCATACGTACAATGCCAGTACTCCTACAGTGAGATGGGAAACAGACTTGAGAATTGCCAGAAGCTGTGTGCAGTTAGCTGGCGTGCACAGCTGTAAGCAACAAAGAAGTCCTGTCTCAAACAAGGTGGAAGACAGCAAACAGCAAAGCCTGACCTTTGCCTTCCACACGGGCGCTGTAGAGCACCTACTCCTCCAGGCATACACAAGCTTGTCCATTTACACAACTCTTGCTAGGTTCAAAAGAGAGAGGGGCAGATTATAGTTTTGTTATAATGTCAAAGGTTATTTAGATTTTTTAGTACATTTATTTATTATGTGTATGTGTACATGTGTGTGAGTGTGTGCATGTGTGTGAGTGTGTCTATGTATGTTTGCGTGAGAGATAGAAAGTGTGTGTGTGTGTGTGTGTGTGTGTTGGGCTATGTACAAAGGTACAGATTCCTGGGTAGCTTTACACAGGGTTATTTGATTTCCTCACAACACATTTGAGGAGGGCTCTGTTGCCTTCCACTTTCTCTCTGTTTCCCTTGTTGAGACTTTTACTCTTTAGAACTGGAAGGGTGCATTCAAACTTATGGAGCATGACACTTTAACCATCTCCGCTCACCCGGATTCATCTCAATTTACTTTCTCCCAAGTGTAGTGTTGAGAAAGCACACCATCGCTGGTTCTACAGGGATGGAGGACCATACACAGAGTCAAAGGAGCCCCACGTCAGCCACCCTGTGAGCAATGCTTACAGGCTTCATCCTCACACACCTCCCTCCAGAGAAGGCTCTGGAAGACATAACAGTGGCCTCTGTGGTGTAGTGCTGAATGTTCAATGTAAACCAGCAGATGAATCAAACAGTCCTAAAAAGAGTGGGGATATGCTGAGCCCAGCTTCACACAGGGTCCTACTAGGCATGCTCCAGATGATGCATTATCTGCAAAACAAATCAATCTCAGGACCCAATCTCAGGCCACCAGAATATATTTTACTGTCTTTATTGGACTACCATTTTCAAGTTCAACTGCAGCTGAACTTCGGGTGTAAAAAATCAACTCTGTCTTCACTCACGCAAGGAACCTCGGCTTCTGAGTTGCTGGAATCAATAATGAGGTCATGAACAAACATTATTAATGCCTTTTATTATTTATATGGATGATAATGTGTCCAAGTGACACACAACTTTCCACCTCTCAAGTCTAACACCCCTGACCCCTGGTGTCTGCTTCTTGTCCTTCACTCTCTTTTCCCTTCTCTTTCCATTCACTCACAGATACAGTGAAAGAATAATATATCACAAGCCGTGACCCCTTGGCCTTTATGAATTATCTGTTTAGAAAGATGTGAAGCCACCTTTTATATCCACCATAATAGATACTTAGACATAGTGGATCAATAGTGAACAAGTTTGCTGGTTATAGTTAATGGGTACCAAAGGGACACTCTGGCAGTGACCTCTGACACTGAAGCTGACAAGAAATCTATAGAGTAAAAAATAAGGAAGATGGACAGTTTTTAAAGTTATGGACATGGTCCCGTAGCAAATCATAATAATTTTTCTCCCAGTAGAAGTAATTCAGAGTTGTGGGAGGTCACTAATTTCTGCAAACACTTTCTTCTGGACCACAGAATAGGCACGGCCTTGCACAGTATCACCTTTCTGGAGACTGCTATGGTACCAGACCTGACATGAATCCATCTGTTATCCAAGGAGAACCAGATGAGATTGTTTTCTTGTCAAAGAGGGCTTTTCTCTCTATGAAATGGGCTGTCGCTTATCATTTTTAGGTAGGTTCGGATTTTTTAAACAGTCACATGGTAATGGGTTTCTATAAGGAGATCCACAAACCCACCGTTCTGGAAAGAAACCAAGCTTACAAGGTATTTAAAAATGTAATGGGAATGGAACATTTGGGCTTTCTTGAAAAGATGGTTTTTGAGCTGTGCATTGTCAAGAGGATTTAACAATAAATCCATTGTTGTGTGTCTGAGAGTCTGTTTAAGGCAATTACAGTTTCATACTTTTCACAGAGTTGATCTTAGGGAAACCCACCAGGGCACCAAGCCTACCTTCTCGTGTCACTGCATGGACGCTGGCGGAGGCAAGTGGGTTTAAAATGTCAGGGAACTAGAGCTAATCTGTGAACAGAGAAAGAAAGGCTACAACAAACGGCCTGGCAGAAGCATGAACGCACAGCATGCAGTCCAGAGGAGAGAGGGATGGAGGAATGACCGTGCAGAGTCCTTTCGTCCCCGTGCTGGATCATGATGTCACACTGAAGTGGCATTGCTCTCCAGTACCCAAGGTCTCCCTGCTGCTAAGTACCACTGAAAGCACATTCATCCCCACTGTTCTTTTATCTTCCTCTCCTCTGTAAGATGAATCACTACTGGCTCCAGACCGATTCTGAGGACAGAGGCAGGCCCTGGCGAGGTAGCCTGCCTCCCATGGCTTAAACATTTTAATTAATTTCAACACTAATGCGCAAATGAGAGTTAATCACTCTGCTGCAGTGCTTTCTAATTTACTAAGTTTATTCATTAAAACTTCCTTACTGAACTTTGATTGAATGTCATGCTTTTTTGGAGGCCTTTCAAACTGCCTTAAGGGGTTTTTTAAAAGTGATATCTTGGGTAGCAGCTGAAAGCCTCTAGTGTTTGCTTAAAGAAAAGGCTGAGGAAAATTTGATCAGCAAGAAACCTCTGGGCGGAGCAAGGAGCCTTTGGGGCAGCAGGAGGGCTATGAAGGAAGGTTTATTTTTAAGCAATATATAAAAAAGCAAGGGAAACTTCAGTTTCTAATAAAAGAAATAAAATCCATCACCTTAATACTTTTCAAAAACCTGGGACTACATCTCCTGGTAAGATGTAGCTAACCAGCAGAAACATGTAGCACTTTTTCATTAGTGTGGGGAGACATAGTCACAATGTGTCAGCCAACCCAAGTATTTTGAAGTCAATATAATAAAAGTTTTAAGTACACAGTTTGCCTATTAATCATACCTACTTTTTTTTTTTCTGGAAAGATTGTTTCAATGAAGACTTCCATTTTAAATTAACCTAAGAGAAACTTAACCTGTGCCTGGCTAATTCCCAGTATTCAACATTAAGGGACAAAACACCCTTTATTGTCAGTTACTTTATGGATGCTCTCAGACTGACATAAATATACATGTTAACCAGATGCGGTGGTGTATACCTGTTGCCTTAGCACTGACGAGGTTGAGGCAGGAAGACTGTGAGTTGGAGGTCAGTGTAGATTCCATGGTAAGACTCCTAACTTCACCAAATGTGGTTTGCTTTTTCAGACACTGACAATGTTACTGTCCTTAGGAAGTCATTCCTTCCCTGGTTCCATTCCCTATCCCCCAACTGCAGGCAGAAAAATGCTTAGAAATTTTAGCCAAAACTCCAGTAATTTGGAAGGGAAAATTAAAGCCAGAGATATTCATGAAAGTATTGCTTCTATAAAAAGGATCAAAATACAAATATAGTATGGTAATTTGATATGATATATTAATATAACATATGATATATAATATTATAATATAATTAATCAAAAGATGGGCTTTCACATTTTACTTCCATGTTCTATACAAAAATTGCTCAATAAGACTCAACAAAGGCATTTTTTAAATGGAATTTGTAATTTTGGGAAATGAAAGTAGCGACTCATGTCATCCCTGCTTGAGAAATGTGACCTGGATGGCTGGGTAGTGTGCTCCTTCTTCTTTGCAAGGAGCAGGGTGTCCCTTCGAGTTGACACATGCACTTGCTCCTCAGGTAAGGAAGATCTCTTTGGTGGGATCTCCTTTACAAGCACAGGCCATAAGAGGATTGCATCAGCATAGGTTGGATAATGAAGGGATAAAAACATCTATACCCTGTCATCAGATCAACCCTGGTTTTCCTGTTTGGTAGCTGTATGGCCTGGATTCCATATTATGCATTATGTTGCTAGCCCTCCTGTGGGATTTTATGAATATGAGCAGCTAATGCACGCTGAACCCTCGTGTGTAATAAATGACACTCAGGGCTAGACACTGCTCATTCTCACTCCAACCTCAAAAATCAGCATCCCAATGACACTCTTTATAGAACAGAAAAAAGAATCTAAAATTAATATAGGAGCACAAAAGACCACAGGTAGTGAAACAATTCTAAACAGAAAGATACTGTTAAAGATATCACAATACTTACTTTAAACTATACTATTGAGCCACGGTGACCAAAGGCAGGGTGATTCTGGCACAAAAATAGACATTTAGACACTGGAACATCACTGAGGACCCAGAAATAAACCCACACTGCTATGGATTTTAACAAAAGTGTCCAAAAAGCACACTGGGGAAAAAATACAGCGTGCTGAATAAATAGTGCTAGAAAAACTAGATACTCACTTTCAGAAGAATGAAATTAGATCCATATCTCTCATCTCACACAATAATTAATTAAAAAGGATCAAGGGCATAATTTAAAACCTGAACATTGAAACTCCCAGAGGAAAACACATCACGCTATAGGCATGGCAAAAACTTTCTGAATAGAACCCCAGTGGTATAGAAAAAAGCTTCAAGAATTGGCAGATGGTGCTGGGTGGTGGAGGCGGCAGTGGTGCACTCCTTTAATCCCAGTACTGGGAGGCAGAGGCAGGTGGATCTCTGTGAATTTGAGGCCAGCCTGGTCTACAGAGTGAGTTCCAGACAGCCAGAGCTACACAAAGGAACTCTGTCTTGAAAAACAGAAACAAACAAAAGAGAATTGGTGAATGGGGGGAAATTTAAAATGCTCTACAAAGAAGAGTAGACTATCAGCAGAGTCCACAGAGCACAGAAGCGTGCTGTACTTCAGATGGTATATATATTGTATAATATATAAAATATAATATAATTATATAATATATAATATTATACATAATATAAATTATATAATATATTAAGCAGTACAAGAAAACCCCAAACTGCCAATTCATAAATGGGCTAAGGATGAACAGACAGTCTTCAAAATAAAAAATAAAACCATAAAGGGCCAGTAACTACTTTTGAAAGTGTCCAGAATCTTTATCCATGAAGGAAAAATGAATTAAAACTACTTTGAAATCCCATTGTACTCTAGTTAGAATGATTATTGTCAAGAAAACAAAAGACAACACATGCTGGTGAGGATTGAGGAAGAGGAATCTTTATTCACAGCTGCAGTGTCCACGGTGTAATTAGTGTAGGATCCATGTGACCCAGTAACTGCACTTCTCAGGGCTCTGCTTGCCAACACACAGATATTTGCATAGCTACATTCATTGCTGTTTAGTCACAGTAGCAAAGAAATAGAACCAACCCAAATGTCTGTTAGTAGATAAATGGATCATGAAAATGTGACATTTCATTCGTGCTTAAAAAATGTAATTATGATATTTACAGGGAATGGGATGGAAAGGGATAATATACATCAAATGAGGTGAGCCTAATGCCAGGTTCCTTCATATGGTGGTCCTGGATTCTAATTTTTGATACATGTGCATTTACATGGGAGTGAGCATGGATAGCTGTCATGAAACTAGAAAGAAAAAGGAGGCATTAAGAAAGTCACCATTGGGGGGTCATTTAGTCACTTTTATGTGAAGCTGTTCTTCTGATTCCTGTTTGCTTCAGGGAGTTTTACTTGTATGTTGGGTACTGACCTAGAAGTAGACTTGCTGAGTGTAGAGGGCACTTGGTTTTGGCACACTGGGCATGAATGATTTTCAAAAATAGCACAGTTGGCTCTATGGAGCTGTTGGTCTGGGACTCAGTGTCTTGGTTCTGCCCTTCATCTTATCAAGGAAATGCTTACATTAGGGCTGAGTTAGGGCTTGAGTTGCATGCTGTGCAGTCAAAGTATGGAGCAAAGTATACGGGTCCCTGTCACATGTGAAAAGGTGCATGGCCAACTGTCCTCAGAGTTTTCTTATACGCCATTACAACATAGAGAAGGAGAATGCCAGTTCTCTATCCAGCCCTTCTGTCTTTACCACATCTCCCAATCCATCCTCTGCCCTAGAGAGTTCCCACGGCCTGGACAACCAGTTCAAGGGTTCTCCCTCCTGAGGAGCCTCCCCTGTCCTTCCAGCTGAGAGTGAGGCTAGGAGGTCCTTGAAGGAATTGCCTTCTTAGTCTAATATCTTTAATGAAGTCTCAGCCAGTTTTAATCAGAACTTTAAGGAAAATGTCTGTTCACTAGCACCAAAGAACAGCTTCCTCATTGAAAAGACTCTGTTGGGTGTGCATTCCCAAGAGTCCTTCTCTCTGAGTCTCTCGGGTCAGCACAGCACATACTTGACCAGGACCCATAAAGAGGACAAAGGAGGGCAGGTCTGGTTAACTAATTAACCAATTGATTAATTGTTAACATGATATACAGACAGGAGAGTCTTTTCTTGGAGCCCCAGAGGAAACATGCTTTAGCCCCAGGACAAGTGTGATGAGTGTGGATAATTGGACTTGCTGCTGCTGATTAATCCTTCCAGCATGGTCATCACCAGGGTGGGAAGAAGAGCAGCAGATGGTCTTCCTCTGGAAGGACCATTCCCAAGCATTAATACAAGGAGCTTCTGAACAAGGCTTACACACACACACACACACACACACACACACACACACACACCTGGGTAGTGTGTGTCTTGCATAATTCCAGGATATGAAAAGGGACTCTCAAGCATTGTGTGTCTCCTTATTTCTATCTGTAAAACCCACCTCAGGAGGGTGTGGTGGAGGATACAAAAACTCCCATTCCTGAAACAGCACAAGGCATGACCAAGGTTCATTGGACACTCTTTGTTAATGCTCTTCAAGGGTATGCATAACATTTATAATATAAAGTAATATGCATTCATTGAACTGATAAAGAAATAAATATATACTTTCAAATTGCTCTGAAGAAGAAAAACCCAGAACACAGAAACAGAAGGAATATTGTCATTGTTGGAGGGGACAGATGGGGTTTGGACAGCCCTTATAAGAGGCAACAGTTAAGCCATATGTAGGTAGGGTGACAAGTTTCCTCCACAGACCTAGGGCAGAAGAAAAGACCACTTTGTGCAGTCTATGCAGAGATGTGGCTGGAACACAAGGGAGTACTGGGGTGCTGGTATTAGTGGAATTTGGGGACCAATTCTTGGCTCTTTTCTTGGTTCAGTAATGGGGATATCTACTCTAGTCTTGGGCTTTGGCTGCTCTGGGATGCCGAGTGGTCCAGCTGTCATGATCCTACAGCTTTAGATGGTCTACATCATGGCGCTCTCCTTAGAGGATAGATGACACTTAGCTCTGGTGGACCCCACAGATCCTTCACCTCCTTCTCTTGCCTCTTTTTAAATCTTCACCAAAACTTTGATGCCTCATTCAGCTGGCGTTTGCTACCAGTGATCTGGTCCCAAGCACCATTGCCAGAACACATGGGTGATGTCTATAGAACTTTCCATCGTCAGCTGGTCCCATTATTTACTTTGTTTTCCATTAAACCTGGTTTGGTTCCCTTAACTCCTGCTGACATGACTGCTCTTTTGAATTAAGACTATAATGTCTTAATAGATCGATTCTCAAAACAACAACAACACCAAAACCCAAAGACTTTTGTGAAGAAAAGAACCAATGAGGTGGCTGTGGTTTTAGTCTTGGAGTCTTGGTGTCAATTCAACTGCATCTTCAATCAACTAAAACCTGTTTCTGGGCCCTCCTCTGGTGAGTTTTCTTATTTAGATGATTTGAGGCAGGAAGGTTCTTCTCACACCCCTAAACCTGGGCAGTGCCTTCTGGTGGCAGCCCAGTTAAAAGGATAGAGAAAAAGGAAACTTTGCTTTTTGCCTGCTTGCGCTTGCCCTTGCTCTTGCTGGCAAGTTCACCTATCCTGTTGCTGCACCAACCCTTCTTTTCCTGATATTAGAACCAAGTTCTTCAGGATTCCAATGTAGATCAAAGACCAGCAGCTCTCCAGGAATCCCTCAGGCACTCATTGTCTGGCTAGGACTGTTGAAACATCCAGCTTTAAGGACTGAACACTCCCAGATTCTCAGCTTCTCCAGTGTGAAACAGCCGTTGTTTGATTATCCAGACTACATCCCATAAACTGATCTAATAAATCCCTTTAATATATATGTTAATCATATCTGTTTATATGTGAACATTCAATCAGTTATGTTCCTTTAGAGAACCCTGACTAAGTCATTAGACATTCTATTTCTACAACTTAAATATGAAGTCCAATCTTTCTTTCAACTCTACTGGCCATTTCTATGATCACTTTCCATATTTATTTTTATCTTACTTTGAAATGTAGAGAGAGAACATTCCAGATACATTGGCTGAGTACACAGGAACTATTATATAGATTTATGAGAAAGCAGATGGTTCTGTTATGCCAGGATGAGAACTAGAACCCCACAGAATCACATTTTAGCTCAATAGAAGAGGAAGGTTGATCATAATTGAATCAGCTGTACTGGGAGATCCTGAGCTGCCACTGGAAGTGCTCAAGCAGAGATGTCCCTGTATCCATCATGGGTACCACAGAGGAATCCCTGTATCCATCATGGGTACCACAGAGGAATCCCTGTATCCATCATGGGTACCACAGAGGAATCCCTGCAATGCACTGGTGGTTAAGAGGCTTTGTGTCTCAGCTCCCTTCCAGGGCTAAAAGCTATAGTTCTTACTTTTCATTAGAAATTTAATTATTATATTTAATTATAAACAATTATAATTATAAACAATTATAAACATCTTCATTGTGCCAAGATTTAAGGGGAACTGGGACATTGTTGTCTCCACATTAACCCTTTAATTTGCCCTAGCTATAAGGCCAACTTGAGTTATCTAAGGAATTCAGTCTGTTGCTAAATTGAGCCCTGTCAGAGGTTAGAAATTTATCTGATTCAAAAATTCTGCTTAGAAAATTTAGTGTTACATTTTCCCACTCATGATCCCACTTTACCTGCTAAATCTTTATCTGACCCCACATATATAAAATAGACATATAAATCAAACATTTATTGATAATAAATCATAAGAAGTTAATTTTAAAACAGTTCTTTGACACACTATTAATTTTACAAATCTGTTATAGACACTTGTACAATAATTGGTAGACTCTGTTACAACTGTTGCAGACAGCTACATAGATGGGCTGTGTGTTTACTTTTACATAAAGAATAGACTCTGGTTGAGTACATGATCCCAGGAGAGAACGTCTTTAACATTTATCAGAGTTGACTGATACTTTGACTTTATAATCTTCAATGCTGAGAACATCACTTTGTATAAATGCATAGTAGACAATTGCAGAACCATGTTTAAGGCCATTTCAGAAATGATTAGAAATCCTATCCCGTTTCCCACCCCCAAATTTCATATAGAACTTTTTCAAACAAAATTTAGATTATTGGGCTGGAGAGATGACTCGGTGATTACGAGCACTGGTTGCCCTTCTAGAGGTCCTGAGTTCAATTCCCAGCAACCACATGGTGGCTCACAACCATTTATCTGATGTCCTCTTCTGTCATGCAGATGACAGGAAGACAGAATCTTCATATACATAAATAATTAAATCTTTTTAAAAATAAATTTAGATTATCAAATTATCTTCAAGATCACATATTCCAATCCAATCAAAGGCATACTACTTTGATAGTCACATTCTGAGGAATAGGGACAGGAAAATACTAAAGCTTTGTTTTGTATAACTAAACTATTATGGTTCTGTGAAAGCAGAAAACTTTGTAGAGTAAAATCCCTGCAATTGGCGACACAATAACCCCCATCTGTTCAGGCAGTGTTGGTTGACCTTGCAATGGCAGTGCACAGAGTACAGAGTGTGCTTGCTGCGTGCTTAGAACCTAGGTTGAACTGAAGTAATGAAATGTGACACGAGTGAGCACAGACAAAACACCCAAGATTCACTACACATTTGAGACTAAGTTAACTTTTGGTTGCTGTGCACTCAGAAACATCTTTCTGTTGCTAAAATCTTGACAACCCTACATTCAATTACATGAGCTTGTAAGAGATCACCATCCATGTTCGAAAGCTGAAGGCTAGATGATTTTGAAGAATTTCGTTTCTATTGAACTTACAGACTTTACAATATGAAAACACACTGCAAATTTCCAGTGAAATCTAAAAGTGGCCGAATTCCTTGAACCTGTTTATCCAAAAAAATTTAATTTAGAACACATTTGGCAGGACCGATCTCCCAAGAAAAAGCAGGTCTAAGCTCGTCATCTATTCTTTAGTAAAATAAAGACTTAGTGTAGCTGTTGACTGATGGGCTTTAGGTTGCTTTCACTGTCAACTCGACGTTATCTAGCCTCACCCAAGAAGACAGACTCAATGTGAAGTTATCTAGGTCAAGTTGGCCTGTGGACACGACTGTGGGGGATGATCTTAATTGTTGATTGATGCCTCTTGTGGGCAGCACCATTCCCTAGAAGGTATAATTCCCATGAATTGCATAAGCGTGGAGAAATCATGGTGAGGGCCGAAGGCAGGCAAGCAAACAGAATACTCGTGTTCGTTTTCAGTGCTCTTGACTGTAGGTGTACAGGTTCCTGCCTTGACTTCCACACAGACGTGGCTGTATGCCATATGAACCTTACTGCCCCTAAACTGCTTTTTGTCAGGGTGTTTTCTCACAGCCACAGAAATGAACTGGAGCAAGTCTGGTGTCAGGTAGATGGGAAATGACCATGACCAGGTACCCATTTCTGCCCTACTCTGGGGAATCCAGAATCTTATTCTTGAGTAAATGCTCACTTATATTTAAACACATATTTTCACATCTGACATTTTTGGAGACGATGTACTTATGTCAGGCGTATTCTTACATGTTTATATCTGCATTCTTCACCTTCACTGTTTGGATTTGTTTTCCTTCCTGCATCTAACTCTTAAGAGAATCACTGGCGAAGGGGGGGAACCCAAGATGTCCAGGCAGAGAACTGCAAACCACACAAACAGCGGGGGGGGGGGGGGGGGAGGCTTCTCCCAGCCAGCATAGCCCACCATTGGCTCGTCCAGTCTGGCTCACAGCTTCCTTATTTGTTGTCTCTCAGCCTGGGTGAGCCACTTAGAGATCTGTCTGAGGTCATTAGTGGTGAGTAGAGGAGCTCAGGGCTCTGTGAGAGCAAAGGTGCTGAGTGTTCAAGCCATTCATTATCAGCATGATGAACGCTGACAATGGGCTTATACTGTCAGATCATGTACTTAATTTAATTAATAAAAAAATTAAGATCATCACCATTAACCTGCATTTGCTCAGAATGCCACAGGGGGGATTAGTTTGAATGGCACTCAAGGTTTTATAGTCCACTCTAGTAAGAATTACTTTGGTGCCAATTAGGATTTTCCGTAATACCACCCCGTGTAATATCCCTATTACATGACACATTTTCTACAAGTGATTGAGTTCAGACCACACAGACACGATGTCACAGGACTCTCCCTTAGAGCAGGCCTGGGAACTCCCACAAATGTTAACATTCTTGCCAGTGAGAGGTGATCCCGATTTTTTATATTATGCAAACCCATTTCAAGGGCAATGATTCCCTGTCACAGCCTCCGTGCACTGGGAATTGGAACTGCACCTGACGGCCACAGCTCGGGCCGGCTCAGGATCTCAGAACCACTCATCTCTAATATGCTCCCTTCACTACATGTACATTCTTATGTTTAGTGTCAGAGAGAAGCCAGATATTCAAATGACTCATAACATAAAATAATCAATTACAGGGGAGCATTTAATTTATTGGGGAAAAACAAGTGGTAAACTACAGAAAAAGAAACGTATGTAAAAGCCAAGTGTAAGTCCCCATAGCCTTTAGAAGCCCACTTACCACTTGTGCTTTACCAGGATTATTTATTTACTTATTGAGAAAGGGTCTTAACCCAGAACTCATGTATGCTTTAAACTTTAGAATCACAGGCGTGCACTTTTCCTACATATTTCTGCATTTTTGTACATAAATAAACTTTGTAGGTTTGTTGGTATAAAAGGATGCTTTTACACACTCTAATCCAGGCAACAACAATGAAACCCATGTCTTTCCGGGTCAATAATTATTAATTTCATCGTCTTCTTATGTTTAAGCTGATGAATCTTTTTCCATGATGAGATGGGAGCCAAGGTTTGCACATGCTAAGCAAATGCTCTACCATTGAGCCACATTGTATCCCCTACCATTGAGCCAAATTGTATCCCAAGTTGACAAGATTTTATGAAGTACATATTAGGTACCAGTTGCTGTTCATCCAAGTTGAATGAAGTTTTACAATTTAATTTTGTTGCCTTAGGAGTTTTAAGAATAGTAAAGGTTAAGCCATATGCCTAAATTGTGGATGGAGACTAACTGGACCAAGTGCAAACAAAACAAAACAAAACAAAATCCCCCCCCCCCTCAAAACAGAACAAAAACCAACAACAAAAGACACTCAGACAAAGATCAAGGCAAGGGATTTATATGATTACTAGTATGTTTCATGAGAATGCTATCGTGTACAGGGAGAGATGAACTAAAATCTAATTACAAGCACAAAATAGGACCTTAAGTAGCATTTATTCTGGGGTGGGAGAAGGGGCCAGTGAAACATAATTTTAAAGAAAATTCCTTTTGAAACTATAAGCAGGGAAGAGAAGCAAGCAATATACATTGGGACATTGTGTCAAGGTTTCTGTATGGTGCCGCCGGCTCCACTCTCTCCTCTCGCTCTGAAACTTGGCTCATCTAGGCTTCTCTGTCCCATGAGTCAGCGCCTAAGACTCAGACTGCAGCAGACAGCTTAGGCTCAATTTCCAGTCCCATTGTTTACACACTGGGCCACTATCGTTGGCTTTTTTTTCTATCTTGGTTTGCTCTTCTGCCAGTGGGTAATAATAACGACCGGATACAGTTCTCATCAAACTTCCTCTGCTAAAAGTCACCCTCTAGGTTTTTGCCGTTGTTCATTCAAAACCGCACTGACTGTGGACTTCCAGTTTCTTACCTTTACAAACACCAGAGGTGCTGAACGCCTCTTTGGGTAAATGTTTAGGCACATTTGAAATTATTCCCACTAGAATAAATTCAAAGAAGTGAAGTTGGCAAGTCCACAATTATGCATATTATATTGTTCTTAGATCTGTTGTCAAATCACCCTACCAAACTGTTTTACTTATATGCATTTCTGACAGTATTTTCACAGAAAGGGGATTTTCAAGTCCTCAACATCCCGTATTTGCTGAATAAATGGCACGAACAGTAGAGAGAAGAAATTGCTATCTTCCTTTGCAAGGATGGCCGTCATCGGCATAGTGAGGTAAGATCATCACAAGGCTCTTCAACCTTAACTGTAACCAAGAAAGTTCTGTGCCAGTGGAGTGTTACACACAGTAGGATGAGGGGGTGCACTGTGGCATTGTCACCAACTCAATGTGGTGAGGACCCAGTGATGGAGAAGCAAGCCACTGCCCTGGAGGACGTGTAGGCAGCCATTGTTTCCTCAGGATCTCCCTCAGAGTAAGACCCTAGGAGGGAGAACTGGCCTGAGGGTGGTGTGGCAGGTTCAAAGACATCCCCAGTGCTTAGGAAGAGCTGGGTGGTGCCTCTTCTCTTCCTTCTTTCTAGACAGGCTTAGTGTGTGCTGTGCACTATTCTGAGGGCAATTATGAACACACACTGATGTGTGTTCTTAGCTCTGCATGAGCTGAGAGCCTAGTGAAGTGCCAGACCTCAAGGAAGCGGAGCCTTGGCCGCTGAGCTCTGTCACCCAAAACTGAGTTTCTAGTCAGAGATGTGACAAGTCATGGACAGGGAAATTCAGGTGTGACCCAGGTGAAGGGGAGGAGGGAAGCAGGGGAAAGAGGAGACAGAGAGAAGAGTGGACAAAGGAGAGGGAAGAGGCAGTGGATCTTTGGAGGAACAGTGGGACATCTGCTGCTTACAGTGGTGCTCCCACCAAGGCCAGGCTGCCCACTGTTGCTCCCTGAGGCAGGATGCAGGCACTCCTTGTCAGGGACTCATGGTTGTCAAGGCAGCTGGGCTGCTGGAGACTCTCCAGTCCTCAGGATGTCTTCTCTGGCTCCTGTCAGCCCTGGCGTTGCAGCCTAACCAAATTGGACTTTTCATTTCTCAAAAGTAGGCTGAGTCTTGCCGTAATGTTTCTCTTTCCTGCTTTTCAAAAAATAAATAATAAAAACCTACATCGTTCAACTTGTCACGTTTCCTGGACTTGGCACATGGCTGTGAGGGTCACATCTACTTATGTCTTACCTGGAGCCACAGATTAGACAGCCTGTGTCTGATTCTACCTGATGTGACAACTTATGGGAGAGTAGGTAAGATAGGGAGAAGCAGGTTGAGGAAAGGGAAAAGAAGAAAGTCACACACACACACACACACACACACACACACACACACACACACACACATGCACACACATACATGCACACACACACAGTGACACACACACATGCACACACACACACAGTGACACACACACATGCACACACGCACACACAGAGCCCATACAATTTTACACATTTGGTCTCATTCTTTCCCTTCCCTCTTAAAGTTAGCTATCCATAAAAAATTCAGGATACATGTTCATTCTCTAAATGTCCTGGATAAATGGATGACATTTCTAGCAATATCTTCCAACTTCACTAGTATAATTCAAAAACTTGTGTTAGTAATTTCACTTTACTTAAATATATTTTCCCCCTCTGCTATGTTAGGTGAAGACAAGTACAAAAAAAAAATCATTACTTAACATTGGGACAATGGTTCTTCTTTGCACCCTGAATATGAAATATGATCTTGTGTGTTCCTTTTGAAGTCAATATATGTTATGGTGGGTAAAAAGCTTGATTAGCAAGGTGTGTGTGTTTGTGTGTGTGTGTGTGTGTGTGTGTGTGTGTGTGTGTGTGTGTTTTGTTTTCACCCTGAATTTTTATCTTTGAATTAGCTTATGCCTTTTGGAAATCTACTAGTGTATGCACACCCTTCCTTCCTATCTTAGTTAGGGTTTCTATTGCTGTGATAAACACCACAATCAAAAACAACTTGAGGGGGAAAGGGTTTGTTTCAGCTTAAAGTTCCTTGTCACAGTCTCTCATCAAAGGCCATCAGGGCCAGAGATCAAGGCAGGAACCTGAAGACAGGAAAGGAAACAGAGACCATAGAGGAACGCTGCTTACTGGCTTGCTCCCCTTGGCTTGCTCAGCCTTTCTTGTACAACTTGAGACTGATTACCTGCCCAGAGCTAGCCCCTCAATGGACTGCACTCTCTTAATCATTAGTCACAAAATATCCCAGTGATATTCCTACAGGCCAATCTGATGGGGGTGTTTTCTCAGTTGAGAGTCCTCTTCCAAATGACCCTGGCTTGTGTCAAATTGGCAAAACTCTAGCCAACACACTTCCTGCATGAATTTATCAATGCCCCTTTCCCAGAAGAATTGGGCAGAACAGAGATAGGAGGCCTTGGGGCTGGGATGAATGGAAGGGCATTTAGCAGAGGAGACTCCAAGTTGTGACTGAAGTGGAGAGAGAGCATGGGGTCTGAAAAGCCATTCCCAGCAGGAACAGAATTTACTTCTAGACCTTCTAGAGGACAACATGAAATTTGGATAGATAGCAAATTTGACATGTTGAATCAGATTCATGGTGATTGGCACAGATTATATGCCTTCAAACCCAATTAATTATTCATTAACTAATCAGTCGATCCTTAGGAAGAAATACTTTTTTCCTCTCAGGAACAGTCTCCTCAAACACCAATACCACTTCTCCCAAATAACTCTAAATTCCAAATTAGTTCCTCCATTGCCACAAGGTTTGCAAAATGCTTCGGATATATCCCATTACTTAATCCTTCCGGCAAGCCTGTAAGGTGTGTGCTATGTTGAAATCGTGAAGTAGAACTTGTGACTTGCCCGCTCTGCTTAAAAGTGGGTTCTAACCACATAACTAGATGAACCACAAACTATAGAACCAAGAAGCTCTTTCAAAAATTCTAAGTTTACCAGAGGAGGACTGACTGCTTTTCAAATCATAACAGCTGACCTGATAGATGTGTTTTTCTATGAGGATGTTGGACCTGCATGGCCTGGGCGCTGGGGAAAAGATGCACGGTTGTATTCTGCGTGATGAACACTTGAGTAGTGTCACATCTCAGTCCAGGGAGGAGGTGGGGGTCCAGGCAGCTGGTAAAATAAGGGTACAGCTAGGAAGAGCACAAGACACAGCATGATGATGGTGGAGCACTTGAGAGATGGGAAGTGGCCACAGAGCTTTCTGTTCTTCCAACTCTGAACAGAGACCCTCTGATCAACTCTATGAAGCAGAACTCTATAGCACATTTTACAGAAGGGAAGCTGAGCTTGGAGAAGTTACAGGCTGGTAAGGAGGAGGTGTGAGTGGCAGGTGTGTGAGAGAGTTAAGACTGGAGTTCAGGATGTATGGCTTTGGATCACAACTTACTCATGTGTGCATATATCCCCGAATGCATATACTGATCCATAATCACCAAGGTGATGGTACGGGAGAAGGACTGGGGGGTGATTCAGTCATAAGGACTCCACCAGCATGATTGGGACTGATGACTGTATTAAAGATGCTTCGGATAGGATGCATGTGTTGAATCCCTTCTGCCGCATAAAGATACATGAAGATGCTATCTTGGAAGCAGAGAACAGCTCTCCCCAGACACCAAATTTCTTAGCGCCTTTATCTTGGACTTCCTGGTCCCCAGACAATGAGATACACATTTCTGTTGCTTACAAATGACCCAGTCTTGAGTATTTTGTTATTGCAACAGTAACTGAGACACAGACTTCTCTAGTGTAGGTCACTACCAGCTCATGAAGAGTGTAGTGTGAACTTCAGAATGGCATCCCTTTTCTCTGAGCAGTGACGGAAGGTGTCCACATCAGCCTGTTCAGGAAGCAGGCCGTGAGTGGGATTATTATCCCCTGCCTCCTTGGCACATCCTATACAACCTAGGAGTGCCCTTCTGGTCCACCCGACTGACTTTGCTCCTGGGTTCCCTCTCCTCTCTCTGATTAAGAATCCCATCCTACTCTCTCCAGTAAAGAACTCTGTTTCCCAGGGATACTGGACTGCATGTTCTCCATTAGGCTGGGGGCCGTGCTTTCCAAGGGTGACCTACTAGGGTGCGAGTGGCATCTATTACTGAAGCCATGCCTGAAGTGCTTTCCCCTAAACTCTGTCCTCATGAAGCCCCTAGTCCATTTACCATCTCTGCTGTCACCAGTGTCTTCCTGGCAGCGAAGGACGTCCTGTGATGCAGCGCTTCACACTGTGTGTGTGCTCCATAAATATTGAAAAATGACAGGATACTTTTTTCAAAGAGATGAAGGTTCCTCCTCTCAGGACTCTCTTCTGCTGTACATCTTTGCCAAGAGTGGGTTAAGAGGGCCCATCTTTTAGCAAGAACAGGGGTTTGAAGATTAGTGAAGTGAGAATTGGTCAGGTTTAATGGCACGGATAATATTTTATTTTTATTTCAATTTTAATATACTATCAACACGCAATGAAGAAAGATATACGGTAACACTTGAGGAAGGAACTGCCCTCCAACTTGTCTTCAGTTACCAATTTGGGACCAGTTTCAGAAATTATTTTTCTGCTAGTCTTGAGAATCTCAGAAAATTTTGGCTTCATCAAAATGATGTATTAGGAAGGGTAAAGGTCACCTTAAACTTTGCACAAGAAATCAGAGTTGTGTTTGACCATGACACTCTGAATTTTTTTTTCCTCCAAAGATATAGAGAAGACAGTGGGGGGCGGGGGGAGAGGAAGACTTCCTCTGGACAATGAACTTTCTTTATTCTTTGGTGGCATTCAAGACGTTTATTCTGACCCCAGAGGCCCTTAGAAATACACTTCAGCGTATTGAACTAGGAAAACTGATCTAGCTGCGAAGACCCTTGGGACTGCCATTCTTTATGCTTGCGTTTCTGGTTAGAATGGGCATCCTTTGGGTCAGGGAGTCTATCTCATTCATCTTAATCTCTCTGCCACCCAGCCCACTGTCTGGGACAGAGAAAGTCACCCATTACAGGTTTAATGAGTTATGATAGTCATAATCAATGTGATCATATGTAGCTGTAATAGAATAGATGATTTTGAGAGTTTACATATAGCATTTAACATTTAATATTCTCTAAAACTCAGCAGGGTGCTATGGGTTGAGTCTCCTCTCAATCCTTTCAATGTTGTTCTTTTTGATAGAGGGGGAGGGAGATTTGATTTATCACAGTTACTTTTCCATGGAGACAGATGCTGGGATGAAGGTAGAGACTGGGCAGTATAGCAGAAACCAAAGAATCCCAAAGATGCCAGTCAATCACTGAGGCTGTCTCCTCCCGACCACAATAAGGAGCCAACCTCACCAACCTGGCTTTTAGACTCCTGCCCTCCAGAAGATTTCAAGACCCCCAAAGACTGCAGGGGTGGCTGTCAGAATAAGATGTGTCTGTGAAGCTCAATAGTACTCGATTTCCTTTCCTGAAGCACGGGACCCGCCGTGGGACCTTATGTGAGTTGCTTCATGGCCTTATGAAACCACATTTATTGAGCTCTCATTCTAGGCAGCAGACACCTGTACCGAGGCAGAAAGTATATATTTCAGCCTTCGAAGAGGACAGCACAATTGGGAAGAAAAGGAAAATAAAGAGAGCTAACCTTGAGCACCAGCTGTGTCCCAGGGCTTCTTACAGGAAAGCCAGGTAGAAACGGCCCCGAGAGGCCACGTCAGCCCCAGAGGTTTTCTATGCCCTCTGCCACCCAGACATTTCCATACAGCAGTACAGAACAAGGTGTGAACAGGTATTCAACCTGTAGGCCTAAGCCTACTGGGTGCTTCTCAGGCACCTGCCATCTGACAGTGGAGGAGTCACAGGGGCAAGAGAGGGGACTGGAGATGTGTCATGGTTGGAATTTTGGGGGCTTTCACGTGTGTTTTGCTTAACACTTACAACCATCCCATGAAGAAGAAAGTGCTTGCACTAGACCTGTGGCTCTCCTCTGGGGTTGTCACAATCTCTCAGGTGACATTTGCCGATGTCTGGCTCCATCTTTATTGTCACAGCTGGGAGAAGGATTGGTACATGCTGTACCCTGGATCTGATGTGTCAAGGCCTTAAAGGCTCTAGAGGACAGAGCTAGCACTCACACTTGACTTTTCTGTCTGGATGACTAGCACCCCTTCCAACACGAGGCCCTTTTCTCTGTGAAATAGGGACCCACCTTTTAAGTTTTGGAGAAAAAGAAATTCTTGAAATGATGTTTGGAAAAAAAAATCTTGCTGCCCTAGGAAGGACCATATAAGAATTGGCTTCCTGTCTTCCCAGGAATATCCTCTCTAAAGTGCCTCTCAGCAGTGGGTGCTGATGCACCCATGCACCCTGTCTGGGTTCCAGTGGGGAGGCCGACATCCCACAAGGAACTTTCTCCAACCAGACCCTCCCTGACCAATAGTTTGCCTTCCAATAGATGCTGGGGATGAAGGGTCAGTCCTCTTTAAGGTGAGAAGCTGTGGGGCCCTTCAGCTGCAGAGCTTCCATGGGTGAGCGCAGGGGTCTCTTAGGTTTCAGCTTCTTCCTGTTAGCCCACCTTCCTTTACTGCCTTGAAGATTGTTTTTCTCAAAACCTGCATTATCTGGGTTTGGGTGGGATAGCTCAGTGGATAAAGGCCATTGCTGCCGAGTCTGACGACCTGAGTTTGGTCCCTGAGGACCCATATGCAAGAAGGAGAGAACCAGTTCTCACAAGTTGTCCTTTAACTTATATACCAATGGCACACACACACACACACACACACACACACACACATACACACACACACATACACACACACATACACACATACACACACACACACATACACACATACACACACACACACACACACACCACACACACACACACACACACATACACACATACACACACACATACACACACACACACATACACACACACACACACACACATACACACACACACACAGACACACACATACACACATACACACACACACACACATACACACACACACACACACACATACACACACACACACACATAGTGTGTGTTTGAATGAGCACAAGCATACTGGTGAATTTAAATGAGATGGTGGGATGGTACCCACACCCTAGTCATGGCATTATATGATGAGTTTGCATGTTACTGTGTGCAAACGATTTATAAAACTCTGCCTTTCAAGTTTCTAAGAGAAATGACATTAAAATTCAAGCCATCTAGCACAATCTCCTTGAGCCCAAAGACTTCCAGAAAATGTGCCACGGAGTCAATACTCAGTGTCTCTCACTATTGGAGCTACCGGACATTTAAGTTTTTTGGTTTCCCCAAATTTCCTAAAATTTCTTCCATTTCCGTGGCACAGAAGGCATTTATGACTGCCTTTGGATCGCCTGTGCCTTTGACCCAGCTGAGCCCAATTTCCATTTGTGTCCCATGTTGTTGAAGGATCCTGGTTCCATGTTCTCTGTCACTACGGCCACTATTAGATTAGCTTATAACTGAGCCTGAGGAACCAGCTGGTGCCATTCCGGTGGCCGTAGGGAGCCAGATGAGCAAAGACACTCAGAGCAGATGTCTGGACCCTCGACTGAGATGCTGGAACAAGAAAAGGCAGACACTGTCACTGGAGTCAGGGAGCACTGATCCTAGGAGCTGCTGGTAGTTGACACAGGGGGATAAGCCTGCCTTAGTGGAGAGAGTCCATATTGGAGAAAGCTGTCATCAGCCCTCAGGTCTAGATGTTCCAACTATACAAAAGATAAACTGTCTTTACTGTCTAAGCTAATTTAAGTCGGGGTTTCTGCCCTTGCAGCATAAAAGGGGTTAACCTATGTACTGTTTTCATACCTAGGAATTAACAATAAAAATATATGTCAGGGCTGGGGAGATGGCTCAGTCAGTAAAGCACAGGCTGTACACGCCTTGGGGCCTGAGTCCAGATCTCCAGGACTCATATAAAAGCTTAAAAGGGTGGTGTATGCCTGTAATCCTAGGGCCAGAGGAGAGAAACAGGGACAGAGGAACCCTGAATTTGCTGGCCAGGCAGTATAGCCAAGTCAGGGATGTATGTGCTGTGCTGCAAATGACCAGGTCAGAGGACAGCGTACACTTGGAGGAGTTCATTCCCTCCAACCCGTAAGTTTCCAGCGATTGGAGCTCTGGTTTGGCAGCAAGCATGTTTGCCTGCTAAACCATCTTGCCCGGTCCATTTTTCTCCCGTTTGTCTAACAGACAGGAACCCTCAGTGACTGGAGATGTTTTCTGAGATGTCCCTAGCATCAGGTGAAGTGTTGGGGACAACAGGCACAAGTGCTGCTCTATCAGGGTCTGAAATGAATCGTTCTGGTCATCAAAGGCAGCCCTTTCATTTTCTAACTGAAGAAGCTGAAGCTCACACAGGAGAGGACTTGTCTTGGTCCTGTCCATTGTCACAGGTCTTCTAATAGATAGATGGTCATTAGATGAAATATAACCATTAGTTTGGATGTCGATTACCCACAAAACGCTGATTCTCCCTGGAAGGGCTCCGTAACCGCTTCCGTAGGAGTTTCACATCAGGCTCGGAGTTGTTAACTCATTTTTCAGCTTGTCCGAGACCACACATGATATAGAGTGCCAGGCTGATGCGGGAAGGGATTTTTCTCCACCAGTCAGCCAGGTGGCTTATTTCAGCCCCCGGAGTAGCTGTTAATCAGGTTGCAATAGACTTCAGCATTTCACTCAGAACCTGGTGGCGATCCTAAAACTCTACCGGTGCTGACATTGCTGCAAAATGAGCTGGGGCGATGGCCCCATCCGTTTCCCGGTTTTATTGAGGGATCCCTTCAGAGCGGTTCCTGCTGCAGCGGACCTCAGCAGGGACCCCTTCCTCACCTCAAACTGCTCTCCCAGGGCACAAGTGATGTGTCCTGCTCCCAGAGATTTAATAGCATCAAGGCCAGAGCTAAATGTGCGCTGCCGGTGCCAGTCCGGCGCCGCTCATACACTCAATCGTGGCCTTTGGAACTCGGCACTCTCCTTTAGAGCTGGCTGTCAGAAACTGTCTGGCTGTTCTCCTTGTGACTTTGAATAGGTATCTTTCTCTCCCTTGCCCCTGGATTTTTATGAGATGCTGCTGCAACCCCGTTGCACCCTTTCACCCCGAACAGATCCAGCGGAAATACCACTAAACACACGGAGCTCAGAGTGAGGAAACAGAAAAGTTCTGGCAGCAGAGGTGACTGGGACAGAGCTGCATTGTTGCAAAATAACAGGGCTGAGAAACAGCAAGAGCACCCGCCGCTATTACAGAGGACCTGCTTCGATCCCGTTCTGAGCACCCGCTTGGCAGCTCACTGGCTGCAACTCCAGTTTCAGGGCATCCGACACCCTCTTCTGGTCTCTGCGGGCATTGGATGCACCTGGTGCCTTACACTCAGAAGTATCACATATATATGCGCAAACAATAGAAATAAAGAAATCTTCTTCTATAAAGGAAAAAAGAATCGCTGGAGCTGACAAGTTTAAAACCCAGACAGTTCAGTTCTAGGACTAGATTCCCCCTTCAACTGTTCTACAGAGTAACTAACTAACTAACTAACTAACTAACTAACTAAATATTGAGACCTAAAAGTTGTTCTCCCTGAGACTGTAAAAGAGCATTTCGAAAAATACAGGAGGTGGCCTGTGACAGAACTGTTCAGTGTCTTGTCTGTGTTCCAAGCCCTAGGGGAAATAAAATGGAATACACACACACACACAGAGAGAGAGAGAGAGAGAGAGAGAGAGAGAGAGAGAGAGAGAGAAGAAGAAGAAGAAGAAGGAGGAGGAGGAGGAGGAGGAGGAGGAGGAGGAGGAGGAGGAGGAAGGAGGACGAGGAGTCTGGGGAAGAGGAGGAACCTGAATGGGATGCTGTGTGCTGTCAGTACCACATCCTGTCCTGCTGTGATCACATTAGATAGTTCCTCACATACTAGCACTGGGAAGAGGGATAAGAAGTGCATAACGGAGCCCTCTGTGCTCATTCTTAAAATATCATGAAAGGCAACAGTTTTTTAAATGGAGGGGAGCATTGGAAAGAAAAAAAAAATCAATGCATGCTGCAGTTAGTAAATATTTACAGAAATTAATATATGCCAGTTAGGCCAGTGCAGTGAGTCTATTGTATTCATATATATGTATATATTCACATATATTGTACTTATTAATATATGAATATATATAAATATTCAAGGAAAAGTAAATGATTCTTAACAAATCTTTGGGGTAAAAAATTGTAAAGGTTGGATATGAATGCATTATGAAGTGTGTGGTCTCCTGGGAGTGAGCTCTTCAGAAGGGAGAGCATACAGGACCTACGACTGTGTTGAAGTGGCTCTGCCCATCAGCCCTGGAGCCCTGCCTCTTCTGAAATATGTGCTCTGGGAACCAATGCAGAGTAAACCAATTCTAAAAAGGGCTCAGAGTGTCTCCCAGTCACTGTTTTTTTTTCCCCACGGTCTCTAAACTGCTAAAGTTCCACAAGGTGGCATAATCTTTCTGAAGGTAAGCTTGGCAAAATTTATCAAAGGTCTGAATTTCTTGTACCCTTTGTTCCAGGGAACGATTTTTGGCAGGGGTGGTTAGCTCAAAGTAGTGAGTTTGGGGGTGCATTTAACAGTCATGTGACTTATGTTGTTCTGTATGTAGTCTCTGAAATGTTGTCATTGAGGGAAAGGAAATCCAGTGCTGTGAATATGACACAAGAGTCGCAAGACAGAAAAAAAGCAACAACACAAGAGGCGAGAGCACGTGACAGCCGAGAGACCAGAGGCAACCACACATACTCACGGGTCAGGGACATTTGACAAAATTGTCAGGAGAAGTCAGTGGGAAAGCAACAGCCTTCTGAGTAAATGATGCTGGGGAGGGTGGGTGTCCAAATTCAAACAAATGAAGTTGACTTTTCTTATTTTATATGGAAAATTAACCAGAAGAAAGAAAATATGCGACTGGGATGAAAACGACTTAGCTTTAAGAGAAAGATCCAGGTGCCAATATCCAGGCAATGGCTGCCTAACACTATACCAGCAGCAGCAGCAGAAAGAAGGAAGTCATTGGAGTTTGTAAAATCAGGAGATCTTCGTGTGTCAACTGACCTTGTTAAGTAAAGTGACAGCTCAGAAGGGGAGGGAAGGGTTGTAAATTCTGTATCTGTTAAGACCAAGCACCCAGAATATATAAATAATTCTTCAACACGGCCAGCAGAGCTATTAGAGCATGGGCATTGGCTGGGCCGGCAGCTCAGTGGTTGAGTGACTGTCTCACCATGTAAACGTATGCTCGGTGCCAACCAAAACAAGAGATGCTGTGAAAAACGGTCTCATGACTCTGAAACTTACACATAGTGCTGTTGTGCGACTCAGCAATTCTAGATAAATACTCAAGAGGAAAAAAGGAATGTTCTCATTGGTTCACACAATACCACATGTAGGAATACTGAAATGTGATGATGCATCCATACAGTGGATTATTACACGGGTATATAATGATGCTACAAATGAGTTAGCCTCTCAATGTAAGTAAATGAGGCTGTGTAACATGAACTTCCATTTATATGAAAAGTTTAGACAAGCCAAATCCACAAGGGACAGGGTGTCCATTTGGAAGTGATGAAAACATTCTAAAATTAGGCTATGATAGTTTGAAGATGGTCATATGACCTTGTTAACATACTTAAAGCCATTAAATGTATGGGTTACATGGTGTGGAAATTATACCTCTTAATTGGGGATTCTGGGACAGTATCCACCCAGCTGGGGCAGAACTCAGTAGGACCACTGTTGTGGGCAGTTAGGAAGGAGCTGCTGTCTCAACCAGGGAGAGATGAGAGAAATTTTACAAGAAGCCCAGGGGCAAGTATGCAGGTAGTGGTGGGTCTGGATGGGGTATCAGAGAGGGCTGGCCTGGTGCACACACTCTGAGGTGAGCCCTTCTTCCCCACACAGCAGCAGACTTTCCCTCCCACTCTACCTTTCTGTCCTGGACTGCATTCGACTCTTCAGGATACAGCTAGGATCTTGGTTGCTCTCTGTCAGTTGCCCTTCAGTGGTGACGTACCAAAGAATGACTTTCTAATACTGATGGAAACAGGCTTTCAAGCTGTCGTCTTCAAATTTAACCAATACAATTAAGGGTTTCTCAGGGGCACCAGCTGAAGGGTGGCCATCCTCTCCTCCCCGAGGGCTTTGTCAGTATCTCCTCCTCACTGAAGAGGATGAAGAGTTCCTAGGCTGAGCCAGTTGGGTACTTATGGTGTACCCACACTTGTGATGGGAGATCCCTGCGGTTCTGCATGCTTCAGACTGGGGAAACAGGAGCTGCTGCTGATTTCCCAGCCTTTCCTGAGTGGGTTGGGGATCACCTGTGTTACTAATAATTGTTGTCTTTGGTAACTTCAAGTGGAACCGTAACAAAAGGTATAAATCACCCCCAAGGCCCTTAATTACTCCATTAACAGTTGCTTTGTTACCCCGGATGCAGAGCGGTTGTGCTGCTCTGTGAGTATACACCGTGAGTTCAGAGGTACTGTCCTGGCGCCAAGCCAGGACTTAAAATAAGTTATGCTAAATGGATGGCTCAGTTGTTCCCTGGGACTCTCTCTGGGTTTGGGTTTGCAGGCCTAAGCGCATGCTGGAGCAATTTGGGGGTCTGTGCATCTTCCATGAGCTCCTCGGGGCCCCGTGCTGCCTCTTGCTACAGTCGCTACAGTTTTCTTACTGTTGTTAGTTTTAATTCTAATGTCAGTGTTCTCTGTCTCTGTCTCTGTCTCTGTCTCTGTCTCTGTCTCTGTCTCTCTGTCTCTCTGTCTCTCTGTCTCTCTGTCTCTCTGTCTCTGTCTCTGTCTCTGTCTCTGTCTCTCTCTCTCTCTCTCTCTCTCTCTCTCTCTCTCTCTTCACCCATAGTATGCTGCTGGCAACAAAATCCTAGAGTTGTAACACTTCAAAAGAAAAGCCAGGCAGGCAAGCGATAACCCAGCTGGACATTGGGACTCAAAAGTTTGGAATCGTTGGATCTTCCTCTTCAAACTCCGTCATGGCGTCCAAGTTGCTCCTCAGTGAGGAACTCCAGGAGCCTGCAGTGCGGTACAGACTCCTCTCAGCCCCCTACCTGCCTCCAATGGAATTGTGATCTGGGTTCCCTAGGGGCATAAGCTGTGATGAAGCAGAGACTAGTCTGGCTTCACTGTGTGACCTTTGACACACATTTGCATACGCCAAGCCTCAGATGCCACTCCCCCAAGTATCAACAACTAAACTCTGGAGGATGAAGACATGTGGCAGCGTGGCAGCACTGTCACCTCGGTGGTGACAACCTGAAAAGTTTGTGCTTTGCTCTCACACCCTTACAGTCAGGAGCACCCTGTTGCCCCACTCACAAGCCCTCTTGGTGTACAATTACCTTAATGATTCTCTGTCCCTGGGCCCCAATCTTTCCACTAGCCCCGCCCCACTGCTCTTCCCTTCACTTCTTCCACCCAGATCTACCCTGAAGTTTGTTTCCCTCATGAATGTCACCTTTTGAAGACATTGTGTCTTACCATGTTTGTGGACTGGATAAACACATAATAAAGAAATAAGCAATAATAAAGAAAAACATGTCCAGTGGACACAGACCTTATGGGAACCTCGAACCTTTGCTGTACTTCTGAAGTATGTCTTGAAACTGCTCCTACTAGCAAGTTCCTCATGGACACTGAAGAACTCATTTGCATTTGGTAGCAAAAAGCAAACTGTTGCCCTGGCCTGTCCTCCTACAAAACCTACCCCAACCAACTGAAAATTCCTTTTTATTGAAACTAAACCACATAGTCTCTTTCCATCAAAAACCAGATCGAGGACTCCCACATATAAAGGAACTGCATTCCTCTGGGTGAGTCAAAGAACTAAAAAGGGGTACTTTCTCCCCCTCTGCTTTCCTCTCTACCCTCTCTCCATATTCATATCTACAAATGAAATCACCTTTATCTTTGGGTAGTGAAAATTTGGATGATGTTAGTTTCAAAGTCTCTATAGTGAGCATCTATTACCATTGTCAAATAAATAAATAAATAAATAAATAAATAAATAAATAAATAAATAAAACTAACAAGAAAGAGGCACAGGAATGCTGAGGCTCGCTACACCCAGACTCTCCAACTTAGTTCTAAGGTCAGGAACTCAGTTCTACCAACCCAACGAGCACTCCTGCCATGTGTGCTGCTGGTCTGAGAAGTTAGTCCCCTTGTAAAGGTGGTTCACCTACTCAAGCATCCATGGACCATGTCAGAAATACCTAAGTCCTCCTCAGCCCAGGAGCTCAGCATGTGTCGCAGCTCTGGTGTCACAAAGACCCTGAGTTTGCACAGTTAGGTCTTGGTGTGCTATTCAAACAATGTCCTTGTGAGTCTTTTCCTGTCATCATCCTGTCTTTAAAATCACTGTCAATTCTCGGTGCTAGCACCCCATGCCTGCATTATCTCACTCATGTCCCAAACCCCTGAGGAATTTTCTCAGTTTACAGAAAAGGAAATTGAAGTACAAGAACGCTTTGCTTACAGAGAACAATCATCACCCTGTTTCCTTTTGAAACAGTGCAGGTAAGAAAGTAATAGACCACTTAAGTTAAGAATCTAATAATCTGTGGGTCAACATTTGAAAATAAACAATAAAAGGACACCAAGGTTTAAAAATGGAAGTGAATGCTATCAGGCTAGAATTAGTCAAGAGTAAAAATAGGGCATGAGACCCTGCTCTTCTCTGGGGACCTCTAGACCATTAACATAGGTGGGGGGGTGTGGAAAGGTGTGTCTTCAGCAGCATAGGCATAACTCTTCACCCGTGCTCTTTGTCTTAGGGTTTACTGCTGTGAACCCAAGGCAACTCTTATAAGGACAACATTTACTTGGGGCTGGCTTACAGGTTGAGAGGTTCAGTCCATTATCATCAAGGCGAGAGCATGGCAGTATCCAGGTAGGCGTGGTGCAGGAGGAGCTGAGCGTTCTAGCAGAAGGCTTCATCTTCATCTGAAGGCTACTAGGAGAAGACTGGCTTCCAGGCAGCTAGGATGAGGGTCTTAAAGCTCATTCCCACAGTGACACACCCACTCCAACAAGACCACACCTACCCCACCAAGGCCCCACCTACTCCAACAGGACCACACTTCCTAACAGTGCCACTCCCTGGGGCAAGCATATACAAACCATTATACTCTTGAAAGTAATCCTAAATTAAAGTCACTATGTCATCAACATGAGACACTGAAGTGGAAAGTGGACTAGTTGGGACAAATAAGGGGATTGATGTGGGTAGAAGAGGAATAAAAGAGGACCAAAGGGATAAATGTGATCAAAATGCATCATATATATGTATATGTGTATATACACACACATATATATATGAATATACAAATATTCATATATATGAGAATGTCATGAGACTTGTTATTATATGTAATTCATACACACTGTAAAGCTTCTTAAAACCATGATACACATCAGCACTTGGAGATGAACATTTTCAAAGTCACACCTGCTGAGAACTCGTGATTCAGTCTCAGTGGAGCTGTTGACAAAGACCTTAGGCAGCATGTACTAACGTCCCAACAGTTATGACATTTTCCTAATCAATTGGTTTCCTTCTTAAGGGGCAGCATACACACAATCTTTGGTGCCTCTTCAGTAGGCTTTATTTTGTGGCTCTATAATGTTATTTCATGGCTAAGGTAAAAGTGAAACTGCAATTCAGTTTAAATGCTGTATGGTGCAGACAAGCTGCTGCTGATATATAGTCTCAGGAATTGGGGGAAACTTGTCTTTAGGTGTTGTTGGCATAAAATAACAGCTTCCAGTTTGGTCTTCCAGGTATAAAAGAAAAGAAAAACAGAAAAAGGAAAAAGCTTCCCGTGGCTTCACAACTTGTGAAAATGAACTCAGACACAAAATGTGGGAAAAAGAAAAGGCTCTGAAGACTTTCCCTGGCTCTGGACGAAAATCCACACGAGATGGGAAAAACCCAGAAAGGCTCAAGATCTTGAAGTCCTGGGGAATCTGGCAAGTCACAAGGAACGGAGGTACTTGCAAAAGACATCTGACAAAGGCTGTTTCTAAAACATACTGAGAACCCTTCCAACACATCAGCAAGATGGGCAACTCAGTTTTGAAAAGGCCAAAGGGCTGAACAGCAGCTTACTGAAGAAGATACCTAGATGGCAGGAGGGGTGGGTAAGCACATGCACAAACTACTTAGCATCACATCCATCGGTGGCTTCTCGAAAGTCTCTGCAGCGAGGAGGGAGGGTCAGACGCCTGCTAGAACAACCAAAACCTGAAGGCTGAACTCCCTTCTCAGAAGTGGGGACCCAGTTCCTCAGAAAATTGGACATAGTACTACCGGAGGATCCCGCAATACCTCTCCTGGGCATATATCCAGAAGATGTCCCAACCGGTAAGAAGGACACATGCTCCACTATGTTCATAGCAGCCTTGTTTATAATAGCCAGAAACTGGAAAGAACCCAGATGCCCCTCAACAGAGGAATGGATACAGAAAATGTGGTACATCTACACAATGGAGTACTACTCAGCTATTAAAAAGAATGAATTTATGAAATTCCTAGGCAAATGGATGGACCTGGAGGGTATCATCCTGAGTGAAGTAACCCAATCACAAAGGAACTCGCACAATATGTACTCACTGATAAGTGAATAATAGCCCAGAAACTTAGGATACCCAAGATATAAGATACAACTTGCCAAACGCATGAAATTCAAGAAGAACGAAGACCAAAGTGTGGACACTTTACCCTTTCTTAGAAATGGGAACAAAACACCCATAGAAGGAGTTACAGAGACAAAATTTGGAGCTGTGACGAAAGGATGGACCATTTAGTGACTGCCATATGCAGGGATCCATCCCATAATCAGCTTCCAAATGCTGACACCATTGCATACACTAGCAAGATTTCGCTGAAAGGACCCAGTTATAGCTCTCTCTTGTGAGACTATGCCGGGGCCTAGCAAACACAGAAGTGGATGATCACAGTCAGCTATTGGATGGGTCACACGGCCCCTAATGGAGGAGCTAGAGAAATTACCCAAGGAGCTAAAGGGAACTGCAACCCTATAGGTGGAACAACAATATGAACTAACCAGTACCCAGGAGCTCTTGTCTTTAGCTGCATATGTATCAAAAGATGGCCTGCCTAGTCAGCCATCACTGCAAAGAGAGGCCCATTGGACACGCAAACTTTATATGCCCCAGTACAGGGGAACGCCAGGGCCAAAAAGGGGGAGTGGGTGGGTAGGGGATTGGGGGGTGGGTATGGGGTACCTTTGGGATAGCATTGAAAATGTAAATGAGGAAAATACCTAATTAAAAAAAAACTGAAAAAAAAGAAGTGGGGACCCAGGGGCTCCCCCTTGCTGTTGATAGGAATGCTGCTTTGAAAGACAGCTTGGTGGCTTCTAAGAAAGGCAAGCTTCTTTTTCAGCTACAACCCTGCAGCCCATCTCCTTGGCATTTACTTGGCTGTGGTCAAAACTCACACACAAATAAAAGCTGCACATGGATGTTTCTAGTGCTAGAATGTGGGAACAGCCATGATGCCCATCAGCACGTACATGGACAAGTCAATGGTGGTAACCCAGAGAAGGAGACATAAAGAAAAGAGCCAGGAAGGCTCAGAACACAAGGCTTCGAAATATCGTACCTTGCCATAAAGATCATCTTAAGGTGAAAGAAATGAAGAAAGAGGAGGCCAAGGGGACTCCATGGCCTTCTGCCCTCTCTGCTCTCCTGAAGTCATTTGACAGGGGTGTTACTTAGAAAGGCCAAGAGGAATCTGAACAATCAAGCTTTTCAAAGTTTTTCTTCATTTGTTATCCTTGGGTCCTCCCCATTTCTGTACAATTGTACCTCTGCGTGACGTCCCATTCTTCACCAAACGTACCCAGAAAATACCCGGTTCTCTCTGAGCCTCTGGGGGTCCAATTCTGAAATCCCTAACACTATGTAAAACATTGGTTAAGTAAATTAGTTACGGTTTTCTCTTGCTAACTTGTCTTCCAGTACAGAGTGTCAGTTAGTACCTTTATGTGGCTCAGAGAACGGTATTCATTTTTCTCCTCTACAAAGCTATGAAAAGACACGGAGGAGCTGGAAATGCATATGAAAAATGAAAGAAGCCGACTGCTAAGGCTGAATGCCTAATAGGAACACTGGGCAAAAGGCAAGCTCATGCAGATCAACAGTTTCCAGATGTGGGTGAGAGGAAAGGGTACAGGCCACAAGACAGGGGCCCCACAATGTTCTGTATGGTACAATAGCAGATACGTGTCATTATACATTTACCAAAACATACAAAATGCATAGCACAAAAGCAAACCCTCATGTGAACATCTGGTGGAGATGATACTGAGAGAGGAGTGTGTGTTTGTGTGTGTGTGTGTGTGTGTGTGTGTGTGTGTGTATTGTGTGTGTGTATGTGGTGTGTGATATGAGATACTGTTAGGGAGTGTATGTTAGGGGAGTATGTGTATGTATGTTTGTGTCTTTGTGTGTGTCATATAAAATACTGTTAGAGGAGTGTGTGTGTGTGTGTGTGTGTCTGATAAGATACTGTTAGGGAATGTATGTGTGCTATATAAGATACTGTTAGGGGAGGGTTTTTATTTGTGCGTGTATGTGTATACAAAGAACACATTGAGAATTCTACTTTTTACTCAATTTTAGTCTGAACCTAAAACTGTCCCCAAATGGCATTTTAAACTTCTTCCAATTACAGTCACTTTTCACTCAAGAAATTTTTATAACACCCTGAGTGTGGAGATATATAAACTAGATATGCAAATCAAACATTTACCCTTAGTAAAGAAATATATTTAAAACAATTCTTTGGTACACATACAACTTTATCATTTATTAAAGAGAAAAACCAAACTTGCACACTAATCTTTATTTTTGTGTGAAAAGGTTTGATCTGCGGTGAGTATTTGCTACTCTGGGACATGGGCCATCTTCAGCATTTTCCCCGTTGACCAAGGTGAGTCACCAAAGCTGCGAGTACCACTTTGCATACACAAGTAGCCTGAAGTGGCAACGTATGTTTAGGTGATTTCTAAAGTTATTTAAAATTCTGCCTTAATCCTAAGTCAAAATGCAATGACTTTGAAAACACAGCTCAAGTCAGTGAGTCAAGCAGCAATTTTTTAAATCAAGCATTCTAACAAAACACGGTTCAAAGACTCACAACTGATGCTTTCCCGCTGACAGACAGCAGTGATAAAATACCCAAAATTAAACCGTAGTATTTACTTTGAGAATAGAATACTCTACATATGCAGTAGAATCCTGGATGTTCACAGAGCACAACAGCCTGGCTGTGTCAAGGTTCCAGGCTACACTTGTTGGTGTGGGCTGGTAGCATGCACAGAGCAAAATGCATGTGTTGCATTCAGAACCAAGGCTGTCATGATGTTGTGCAAAGAGACTCAAGCAATCACTGCTACAATACCTGAAATTCTTTAAGTGTTTGATTTTGAATTAATGTTTGGTTACTGCATGTAGAAACCTTTCACTGTGGCCAACTTTTTTATGACCCTACATTCAACTTCTTGGCCTCATGTGGCACAGGATAAAATATAGCTGGTTTGGAAAATAAAGAAACTTGCATGTGTGCATATAACCATTACTCTCTTTCTTTATGGAGCTAATTGGAGGCAATGTGATGACATTGGAGGAAGTTCCCCAGCTGCCACCCTGAGCCTCCCTTTCACATGACTTCCTAGTGCTGGGCCCTGAGTGAGCCTTGAATCAGTCCCCGTTTTTATTGACTTTAGGACTCAAAGGACAATTGATTACAATAACTGCACAGGTAACTGAACTGTGAAGAGCATCCCTAAAGCACCCGACAAGACAGTCAAGCCATACTGCTTGGACCAGAAAAGGCTTCTCTTTAACTCAATCTTCAACCTTAATGTGGGGTAGGGTAGGGCTGGGTGTGTTTTCAGGCTATAGCGTTGGAAGGAGGTTGAGTGTAGGGAGCATCATGGATCTGAGGGAAGGGGATTTAGGGTTTGTAGGAGAAGGGGAAATGAATGACCAGATGTAGGTGATTAGAGGGTTGGGGGGCACTGCTATGCTGTGAGAGTGTGGGGGAGCTGGTGGTATTGAAATCACCCTAAAAGCAAGGGCCAGCTCATGAGGATGTCAAGCAGGAGGATATTGCCTTGCGTCTCATGTGTTTCTAGGATCTATTCATCATAAATGGCTCAATCAACATTTGAGAAAGAAGAGGGAAGGGGAAAGTGAGAAAGGTGGGCACACTCATCCACTCGGTTGTGTATTATGTGATCAATAGGATTCCAGTCTGGAGTCACTGATGTGCCCGTTCAAACCACTCACTCCCGGATACTGATGCATCACCACGATCATTGCTGTCATCATCTGTTGTTAGTTGAAGAAGCCTTTTCTCATCATGTAACGACAAGACAGGCTATTAGAAATTTTACTGTATTTTCCAATCTGGACATTCTCCACTTTCTGTGTTTAGGACTGGGGAGGAACCTCACTTTCCATGTTTGCTGTATTTGAAAATTTATGAGCACCTCCCAATGAGAGATATAAAACTCAACGGCAACTTTACTGCTAATGATGAAAGAGATTGGTTTTTATTTGTAGCCGTTGCTCTTTAATGACCTACATAGCTTTAGCACTTTCCTACCTAGACAAAGGAATATTGATTTTCCTTTTCTCCTTGGTAGTAAAATCTTGCTAAAAGAGTGACTCAGCTAACAATGACTGCTTTGGCATCTTTCTTCGTTCATGGGTTAGCTGGAATTCTATGAGTGCATAGGAATCCAGAGAATGAAGTACCTTTCTTGCTGGCAATGCTGTCCCAGAGATAAATGGCTTCTGATCAGAGGCTCATAGAGGTTCTTTCTGCCATTTTATGTGATATGCATTTCTGAATATACATACAAAAAATATCATCAATAACAGTATTAAAATCTCTTTGAAATGGCAACATCTGGATGAAGAACAAAAATAACGATTCTTTCAAACTCTCTGCCTTCTGAACTTAGGGGTAAGTCTAAGTGAGTGAGAGCCAATAATAGCACCTGACTCAAAATTACCAGCAAGAGGCATAGATGGCAGAGAAGAACCTGATGGGAGCATGTCTTTCTTTTAATCCTATCTGAGAGCCTCCTAGAGACAGTTTTAATGCCTGATGCATGTGTTCTATCACTTGGCAATGCCTACTCCCAAGGCAAGTCCATTTAGGCTAAATAATTAAATAAAGACCAGCATCTACAGGGCCTCAAGGCTCTCTAACCAAGCACTCATGGATGGAGCAGTAGTTTCTCAAACGAGATGGAAAGGTTAGCTAATCCCTGAAGCTCAGGGTAAGTCTCTACAAGTGTGGCCTGAGAAAACAGTCCTTTCTGTTGTGATCATGGGTGAAATGTCACAGAAACAGCTAACATTTAGCCAGGCTTCACACATGAAGGGCATGAGTGCTTTCTTCAGTTTAACTCATCCCTTGTTAAATCCACCCTAGGAAGCAGGCACAGTTCTGACCCTAGCTTTCCCTACAAGACTGCTGATTCCCAAGGGGCTCACTGCCTTTCTTGTGCTACAGAGCCAGCGAGTAGCAATGTTGTGCTCTGGACAAAGAAATCTAGTTCCAGAAATGGGGCAGAAGGCCCCCAGATGGTTCTGGTTTTATTTGAAGCAGGGGTTCTCAGCCTCGATGCAGGCTTGCTTCACCTAGGGACATTTCCAAAATGCTGATACTCAGTTTAGTTAGGAACAGAGCCTTGGTGTCCGTGTGTTGTAAAGATCCATGCAGAGAGGATAATCAGAAATAGCAATGTAGGGAGCTATCTGAAGCTGGGTGGAGTGCCTCTCTGCTTCTGCTGTCTCCCCTAAGCCAATGTCCCACTAATCCCCACAAGTAATTCCTGTGGCTTTTGTTGGCTGATTCCAGCTCATCGAGGCAATGCTGCCCCCCCACCAAAGTTTCGATGGCATCCTTGAGCCTCTTAGCTCATCTGAACTTATGTATCCTCTTAGCACCATATTTGGAGAGAACTAAGGAAAACAAGTCCGATACATTCCAAACCTATTGGTTAAGAATAGCTGTGATTTTATTTTTTTTCTTCCTCTTCTGTTTTGAAGACTTCATACTTTTCTGTGATAGGGAAGAGGGCTAACACTGTGCACACTGGTCTTGGTACCATGCTAAGACGTTCAGGCTCCACCCCGTACACATCAACAAACTGCCAGTTAGGATGCAGGCCTCATTGCTTGAGAAACTGGTTGGTGAGCTCAGGGTTGGCCTCCATCGGCAGCTAGCATTGACCCTCCATGACCGCTCGGCAGGCCACTCTCCAGCTCTGACAAGTCACCACCACTGCCCCGCTGCCTCTTGATGTTACACCATCAGTATCTTTTATGAAACAAACCATCAGCAATGTCTGTGGAATGATTGGACTAATCCATGCCATTGCAAACAACAAAGACAAGATGTACTTTGAATCAAGGTCAACACTGAAAAAGTTCCTGGAGGAGTCTGTATCAATGAGCCCTGAGGAGCGAGTCAAATTCCTGGAGAACTATGACATTTCAAGTATAGATGAAAAGGTAGATCTTTATTTTATTGCATTAGTTCATGTAGACAGGCATCTCTATGAATTATATGAATAGAAACTGTTTCCAATTAACCATGGGAAAACTAGTGATGAGACTAGTCAGAGGATGCTATAGAAGTTTGCAAGTAGTTCATAGACCTTGACCCTGATGAGTTAAGATTTAATGCAATTGTTCTCTCTCTCTCTCTCTCTCTCTCTCTCTCTCTCTCTCTCTCGGCAGTAACTTGACTAATTAAACTTTATGTGAACAAACTTTGACTTTACCTGTAAGAAGAAGAAGAAGAAGAAGAAGAAGAAGAAGAAGAAGAAGAAGAAGAAGAAGAAAGAAGAAGAAGAAGAAGAAGACCTATCATTCATTATGCTAGCAACTGTACCAGGGGCTTTCTAGACGTTGCCATTAGATTTCCTTCCTGGTGTTTGAGGGTAGCCTGAACAGCAGCACCCCTCTTTCCACCAATTTCTAACCAAATTGAAACGAGCCCAGGGCTAGGGTAGATGAGGTCAACGTGTTAGCCTGACTGCAGATGAAAGGGGAATCACAGGGTAAGTGTGAGCTGTAAATGAGCGTCTGTGTATTTGCATCTTAGAATTAGACACTGTGCAAAGTTCAGCCATTGGACAGATGTCCTTAAACCTGGAAGAGACATGCCACTGCTGCAGTAATCGTGTTCACAAGGCATTATACAGTTGAGCGGCATTATCACAAAGCAGAGACCGCAATAGCCACTTTATTCTGTGCAGGCACCATGCTTGGTGATCATTAAGGCGACTACAGTGCAAAGTCATTTACAAATTTCTCTCAATTTACATGTATCTACCATCTGCAATATTTCTCCAAACTAATTCCCCAGAAAAGTGAAAGAAAGAGACTTTGCTGTGTTTCCATCTTGTAGGCTGTGCTCATGGGTGCCATGTGCAAGATACACATGAAAGGCACAGCCACAGCACACTTCACGTGGGGTTTGCAAGCCATTTACCTTAGGTTTTCCTGTTGCGGTGGCTTCAGGCACATAAAATGTTTATCACTGTTGCAATGCTGTTGCCTCTGTCCTCCATGTACCAGCTGCTGAACACATGGCTCTGTGTTGAAAAGAATGGGAACACGTGGGTGTTCTAGATTCTCCTCCTCCTCCTCCTCCTCCTCCTCCTCCTCCTCCCCCTCCCCCCCCTCCTCCTCCAGTAGTCTCTGGCTGTTTCTGTCATTCTTCTCTAGCCATATTCAAAGTTTTTAATAGAGTATCCATACAAAAAGAACTCATAGACTTAAAACAGTCAAAGAATCGAAAGCAGGTTTTTCTAATACCTTGACAATCACTTTCTAAAGCAGTGGTTCTCAACCTGTGGGTCACAACTCCTTTGGGGGTTGAATGACCCTTTCACAGGCGTCACCTAAAACCATCAGAAAACACAGGTATTTACATTACGATTCATAACAGTAGCAAAATTACAGCTATGAAGTAGCAATGAAAATAATTTTATAGTTAAGGGTCACCACAGCATGAGGAACTGTATTAAAGGGTCACAGCAATAGGAAGGTTGAGACCCACAGCAACAGAAGCAAGTTGGTGAGGTTTTCCCAAGGAGATGATAACTATACCAACATCGGCCCATTGCTTTCCACGAAAGCCACTATACATCTCATTGGTCCTATTGCAGGCGCTTTAGGTGCTAGACATTTTTCAGATGCTTAGTCCCTGAAGTACCTAATCATTGTCTTCAGTGATTGGAAGGAAGCTGGGGTCTTTATGTGGATTTTGTTTGTTTGTTTTGTTTTTGTTTGTTTGTTTTTTGAGACAGGGTTTCTATGTGTAGCCCTGGCTGACCTGGAACTCACTTTGTAGACCAGGCTGGACTCGAACTCAGAAATCCGCCTGCCTCTGCCTCCCGAGTGCTGGGATTAAAGGCGTGAGCCACTATACCCGGCTTCTTTGTGTGGGATATTAAGTAACAAAAATTAGATGCAGGTTGTGTCTTGAAGTCAATCAGATATTGCTATGGTTTTAATATTAAGTATTCTTCAGAGACTTGTGTTTTAAATGCTTGTTCCCTAGCTAGTGGAACTATTTTGAGAGACATTGGAACCTTCAGGAAGTGGGGTCTCCCTTGCAGAAGTAGAACCCTCAGGCACATCTTTAAAGGTTATGGTCCTTGTCCCATGGTTCTTTTGTTTCCTGGATCATCTCCATGCAATCATCTCCATCAAACCCTCCCACATCCACAGACTAGTTTTTCTCTCAACACTCCTCTTGCCATAATGATTAACTTAAACTGTTCTGAGACCATGGGTCAACATAAATAAATCTTTCCACCATTAAGTGGAAAAGCAAATGATACAGATGTAAACTTGACCTTTAATGCTGTTATCACCTGTGTGACTTTGGCAACTTGAAAAGTATCTGCTGCTCTGGTGTTATTCAGCAAAATGGAACTTGTCATAGAGGATGACTGCCAAGAAAACATAAGGTCACTTGAGTATTCCTAGGAGATACCTATCACCACCACCCTAGAAAAAAGTCTCTCCAGGCGGAGTATGGACACAGGGAGGCTTGGGATCCCAAGCCTGCTGTCACGTGGGTGCTGGTGAGGAACCATCATTTCAGAGTTAAGAATTCTGAAAATCATACGGAACTCAGTTTTGAAAGGGACTTAGAGTTGGGCAGTTAGAGGATGAAGACGACCCGACAAGCAAGAGAATGACTTCATCCTGGGCAAAGAGGCAGGAGTATTCATGCAATAGCTTATGACTAGTGAGGATAGCCACTTGCATGGCCAAAGGGTTCATGTGAGGAGAGAGGATTGAGTGGCTGTCTGGGTGCTGCATCCAAGCTCACTGATGAGGGGATCAGACTCTACTGGTCTCATGAGTAGTCTTGCACAGGAGGGCTGCCACAGTTTACAATACCGCATTGCATGTCTCAGATAGCTAGAATATTTTGGGTGTTGTAACAACAAAGAAATGAAAAATATGGAATTAGAGAGATTGTTCAGACACTAAAAGGCACTGACTGCTCTTCCAGACTACCCAGGTTCAATTCCCTGGGTCCCACATGGTAACCGTCAATCATCTGTAACTCTAGTTCCAAGATCTTTGACATCCTCTTCTGATTGGAGGAGGAGGAGGAGGAGGAGGTGGAGAAGGAAGGAGAAGGAAGGAGAAGAAGAATGAAACCAACAGATGTGCCAACTTGAACAGAGAAAAGACCATGAGGCCTTAGCCCTAGACAAAGAACTACAGACAACGAAGGAATGCCAAGAGTGAGCAAGATAGTCGGCCCTAAGAAGAACACACCAACTGGTTATGCAACAACAAATATTCAGCCCTGAAAACATACATACAAGTAATGGTATACAGAGTAAAAGGTTGTACTTATATATTTAAATATATATATATATATATATATATATATATATATATATATATATAGCTACCTAATAACAATTAAAGAGAAAAGAGGCCATAAATTTGAAGGAGAGCAAGAGGAAATGGGTACATGGCAGGCTTCAGAAGAAGAAAAGGGAAAGAGAAATGATATAGCCTTAAAATTGTTTTAAAAAGGAAGAAATTATAAACATTTAAAGTAATACATATGCTAATTATACTAATTTCATAATTATACTGAATGTGTAAATAAATGGGCAATTATGGTTTATTGAGAAGAATTCCACAAACCCTCAGTTTTCTAAATGTAAAACATGGATAATAGTTAGATGTGACAACTACACCTTAGAAATTAGAACAGCTCAGCATTACTTTAGCCAAACATCTGAACTATTCTAGCACCAGGGCTTTCTGGCAATCATTTATCATACACATGAATTTATAAAGCACTCACTATGTGTCAGGGGCTTTTTGTCAAGCACTCACTATGTGTCAGAGGCTTTTCAAGGTGCAAAGATAACTGTGTTCCACTGATTATTAAAGGCTCAGTGTTGAGAACAATGACAGGCAGTTCTCAGAACTCAACACATTTAATAAAAATGAATAAAAATCTACAGATAAGTAAATGTTTAATCCACATAGATACGAAAGGGAATGTTGGACCCTGCCTATCAAAACTTACCTGTTCTACAAACACTGAGTCCTGCTCTCAGCATGATTCTGAATGCTGGAGAAGACATTAGAATGAACTAAAGTGTTTTCTGCTTTGAAGAACAGCAGGGTGTAGAAGCCTGGGGTGAAGTCAGATGACATGCATCTACTCACTAGTTAGTCATTTTGAACAGATACCTGGGTCTTAGTGTCCCCAACCTATGAAGTGAGGGTAGTAGTGGCTTAAATGAGTGTTGGAAGGAATTGTGTTTGCAGAAGTGCTCTGAAAGTTAGCATGCGTGGCTGTCATTTATGTAAGTGTGCCTTGAATGTCCACTGCTAGAGATAGCATACAGGATCTTTCAAAGATGACTGAGAATTGCCCTGACACCCAGGTTTGTGCTGCTGCTGAAGATGAGGCTGATGGTAGGAAGTAATGAAATGAATCCACTTCTCTGGACCCCACTCAAGACAATCAGAAGTGTTTGCTTTAAAGAGCTAGTTAGGTAAAAAGAAATGTTCGCTGATCAAACACTAGGAGCCAGTAAGAAGTCTGAGTCTCTCTGTTAAGCAGTCACTAGTAAGTTGTTGCTTGCTGGGCCACATTTCTGTGCCCTTTTGCTTGCCTAGCTCAGGGTCAAGTTAAACATTTACCAGGCACTGATGAGTTAATTTTCTTGTTGCCAGGATAAAATATCCAAGAAACAGCAGTATAAAGAGAAGGGTTTCTTTTGGCAATTATTTCAAGAGGACACAATTCCAGCATGGTGGGGAGGCATGGTGGCAACCCTGGTTGGTCACAGCATCTCTGCAGTCAAAAGGCAGGGAATGAAAGGGGAGTAGATCTGGATACAAAGCCTCAAGTCCTGACCCCAGTGTCATACCCTCAACAGCTAGGCTCCACTTCCCAAAGCTTCTACTACTTTCTCAAATGGTGCCACCAGATGAGGATAACATGGTCAAATACACAAGTCTATTGGAAAACCTTTCTCATTCAAACCATAGTAGTGACCTTCCGGGAACTAATCCAGAGGATACTCTACTGCAACTACAGTAGGGAATAATACATATATCGTTGACTGAAATGAGCTTATGTACAGTAAACCCATCATAAACTGAAAAGATCTAAAGTTGGAAAGATGTTAAGCCTCAAATGCACTTAAAATACCCAACCCCCCCCCCCAAATCATAGTTCAGCAACATGGTCTACCATAAAGTCTTTTTCTTTTTCTTTTTCTTTTTCTTTTTCTTTTTCTTTTTCTTTTCCTTTTCCTTTTCCTTTTCCTTTTCCTTTTTCTTTTTCTTTTTCTTTTTCTTTTTCTTTTTCTTTTCTTTAATCATCAGAATCCAGCATGTAGCTGGGAGCCGGGGTCACTGATGCTGAGAGTATTACACACTTCTTGTTACTCTTTGCTGCCTAGGAAAAGATTCAAGTACAAATTTCACATATGATTTCTGCTGAACACATATTGCTTTTGTCCCACTGCAAAGTCAAAAACTAGGAGTTGAACCATTATGAAGTCGGCAGTTGTGGGTATACATAAAAGGCTTATTATCAGAAATAGCCCACAGATTACAAACCCTAGGAGCTCTATGATCTGCTTGCCGAAAGCTGAAGAACTTGGGAAGGAAGCGATGTAATTCAATTGAAGGTCCAAGTCTTGGAACCATCAGAGTGATTACAAGTTGTGGTCTGAGCACAGGCGCCTTGAAGGCAGGAGAAGACGCGTGCCCCAGAGCAGAAAAAGAGTGAGAAAGCTTCCTTCCCTCTGCTTGTTTGATCTCTTCAGAACCCACAGGTTTGGGTGAGGGCCACTTACATCATGGCGGTCAGTGTGCTGACTCCTCCAGTCCACGTGTTAATCCCCACCCAAACCATCCTTATGATTTTTTCATCAACCTGGGACCCCCTTAGGCTGGTCAAGTTTTGAGTCAGATGTAGTTGCATATGTAGCAGAGGATGACCTAGTCGGCCATCAGTGGGAGGAGAGGCCCTTGGGCTTGCCAAGATCATATGCCCCAGTACAGGGGAATGCCAGGGCCAGGAAGCGGGAGTGGGTGGGTTGGGGAGCAGGGCGGGGGCAGGGTATAGGGGACTTTCAGGATAGCATTTGAAATGTAAAGGAAGAAAATATCTAATTAAAAAAAGAAAAAAGGAAAAAATTGCTACGAAGGACTGGTGAGATAGCTCAGCTAGTAAAGGTGCTTGTTATCAAGTCTGGTGACCTGAGTTCAATATCTGGAATGCACACGGTGGAAGGAGAGATCTGCTGTTGCTGATTATTCTCTGGTGTCCACTGTGCACTGTGGTGTGCATGTGCACACACATTTGCACACACACACAATAAATAAATAAATAAATAAATAAATAAATAAATTTTAAAATAATTCTTGCATGATCTGAATACTAGATAACAGAAGTATGAGTGGACCATATCGACAAAAAGAGACATGAGAGACTGGCTCTCCCCAAACAGCAGGGATGATTTTATAGACGAGGTAACATGTGAAGGGGTTTTAATATGAGAAATTTACTTGTAATGGAGAGAGAAAGGGTCTCCCATTCACCCAGATGCCCAGGTCTCCAACCCTGTAGACTCAGGAAGGAGAGGAACACAGAGGAAATCAGTGAATGGCATTGGGAAAGAAAGAAAAGCAAAGTTGGGAGGTGGCACAGACAATGGTGTAGAAGAAAACGTTCAAAACCTGATGGTGTGGGTTTATGGCTGCACACTCAGGCTTGGAGCACCTGGCCTCAGTCAGCTGGAAACAAGCTTCCACAGCGGAGAGAGGGCGCATGTGCAGAAGTCCAGGATGACGGGGACCACGCTGGAGCACTAGAGCAGTTTTAGGTGCTGCAAGATTTGTGTACATTTTAGAAGAGCCTGAAGCCATTCAGTGAAGTTAAGGGTTCTGGGTGGAGGCTGGGGACTCACACAAGGACCAGGGTCATGGAACCTCATGGAAGATGGCTGATTCCTCTTTCTGAGAGCAGTGGGGCTGGAGGGGCTGGGGACTCAAGCATGGGCTAAGGACATGGAACCTGACAGACAGGGCCGGCTGATTCCTGTTTCTTAGAGCAGTGAGTCTTGTTAACACTCAGTGATTGCCATTTCCCTTGTCAGGCAGTGACAGGAGTTAGTTGACCTGAAAATTCACTAATAGTTCCATTAAAGAGGCCTTGGAACAGCCATCTTCTTACTCATCCCGGCCAATTAACAATGAATTAATGCCAGACATATTTTCAATTGAACTGAATCCTGATTCCCCCTCATTTTGCCTAAAAATAGCCCTTAAGAAGGACTGTCAACTGGGTCTGCTTTCTTCCCAAGATGGCACTGGAGTTTCTATGAACCAGTGTCTCCCCGAGACATTGATGGAAAGTGCACAAAACCCTGAACTGAAGGCAGGAGACCTAGGGAGGTTTTCCAGCTTCCGTGCACATAGGGTTGATGGTATTGGACAGATGACCAGAACTCTCTGAAGTTCAGTGTTTTCACATGTACATTTGAAAGAGAGATGAAGCTGGACAGTAGTGGTGCACGCCTTTAGACCCAGCATTTGGAAGGCAGAGGCAGGCAGATTTCTGAGTTCGAGGCCAGCCTGGACTACAGAGTGAGTTCCAGGACAGCTAGGGCTACATAGAGAGACCCTGTCTCAAAAAAGAAAAAAGAAAAAAGAAAAAAGAAAAAAGAAAGAGAGAGAGAGAGAAGGAAAGACAGATGGATGCTGAAGGGCCTTTCAATGATAAACTTAAGCTGGTATCAGGGCTGGGTACAGGACAAATGGCTCAATGATGAAGAGTACTTGCTGCCCTTGAGAGGCCGTTGCTTCTGTTCCCAGCACCCACATTATGGCTCACAGTGGTCTATAACTCCAGTTCCAGATCTGATGCCTTTTCTTGGCCTCCACAGGTGATTGTGGTGCACGGATATATATGCACATAAACCATTCATATACATTAAATAAAATAAGTGGATGTTTAAAGTGCTTTTAGGAGTGTTGATAAGATGGCAGGCTGGACTGAAGACTGAAGAAAGGACACCAGACACTCCGTCTCTGAACCGGCAAGCAGGATGCCCTTGTCCCTTGTTGCTGTCCAGTGGTCCCTAACAAGGGTAGAATGTGCTAGGAAAGTGAGTGCTTTTCAAACGACATTTTCCAATCTCTAGAGATATTTTTGATCATCACTAGTGGGCGACACTACTGGAATCTAGGGGTGGAAACCAGGGATACTACTAAACACTACACACGGAGCAGGGAAGCCCCACAGCCAAGGGCTGTCAGAAGGACGCTGACAGCAGTGGCAAGGTGTCAGTACTGCTCCGGCTTGTAGGATGGTCACACCACTGCTTTGCCTTTTGCAGTGTCCTTGTTTGTAAAGTGGGGATGATAATAAGATGTGATTGTTTGTTTGTTTGTTTGTTTGTTTGTTTATTTATTTATTTATTTATTTATTTATTGGTTTTTCGAGACAGGGTTTCTCTGTGTAGCCCTGGCTGTCCTGGAACTCACTCTGTAGACCAGGCTGGCCTCGAACTCAGAAATCCACCTGCCTCTGCCTCCCAAGTGCTGGGATTAAAGGCGTTCGCCACCACCGCCTAAGATGTGATTCTTGATACGGGGAGAATCGTCTTCACCTCTAGACTAATTCACTGTGGCATGCGCTACGGCACTTGAGGTCTGGTCTTGTTGGTTTTTGGATGTGGTGTCTAATTTTGCTTTTCCAGTCTGTGGCAATGACTTCAGTCTCTGAGAGTTTTGAATCTTCGTCTTGGAAGTGAAGTAGGCACGGAGTGTTCATTGGGTTTTTAATGTTCAAGTGTACGTCTAGCATGAGCGTCTATCTAGCAAGATCCAGATCTCAGTACTGCAGGATTTTCCTTCACGCCATCTTGAGTTTGTGCTCCCATTCCTGGGTGTTATGTAGACCCCCGGGGCTGGGGCCAGGACTACCAAATCCTCAGTGGACCCATGGCATTTATCTATCCAAGTCGCTGCAGGACAGACAACCGCTTAGAACTACTGTTTCTCTCGAACATGGAAGAATGTATCCTAATGTTTCCTACTGTTCTGATGAGTGCATCCTGTGTGATGCTCTCCCTCCATCTCCTAGACACTCCTTTGCATTCATGCTGCCCATGGTCCTATGGTCCTACCTCTCAGAAGCATGATGGAAAATTTGGCATAGGTGATTTCTGCTCTTGAACACAGGCACCAAGCCTATCTTGAATGTCCAGTTCTTACCTGTGATCTTTCTACCTGGGGAGAAATGGGGCAGGACAGGTACATGCCTGTCTGCAGGTCACATGTTCCTGCTGTATGCTCTTGTTTCTCACTTGAATCTGCCTCCTCCTCATGTCCAAGCAGTTTCCCTTAACTGCTCTTCTAATTATCTTTACCATACCCACCAAGGATTTAGCAACTCCAAAGGTTAAATTGTCAAAAATCATAAGTAGTTCTCTTCTGAATAAAGTATACAATAGCCAAGATGTACAGTAAGACAAAGTGCTCATCACCATCAGGCATTAAGGTAATGGCTCAATGGAGCACTGTGATATCACAGTTTAGCATTCTGGTGTCAAAGTGAAGCACTACAAAGACTTATCACTTTGTATACATAGGATGGCTAATATCAAAAACATCAGTAAACAGAAGCAGACAATGATAAGTGTTGACAATGACATAGAGACACTGGAATGTTTGAGCATGCTGGTGGGGTTGTAGAATGGAAAAGCCTCTGTAACAGTGGGGATTCAAAAAAACTTAGAAACAGTCATCAACTGGTCCAAAAGTCATGTGTGTGTATGTGTGTGTGTGTGTGTGTGTGTGTGTGTGTGTCTGTGCATATTCAAGATAAGTAAAAGCAAAGACCTGGAAATTATATACCTGTATTATTCACAATACCCACAGAGTATATGCCTGCTGAAAATGACTAAAACCCTTTAGCAAATGGATACACAGGGTAACCTTAACAAGGGAGATTTCAAGGACACTACAGCACAGAGAACATTCTGGGTGAAATGGGCCAGATATAAAGAACACATATTATGTGACCCACGTGCATGGTGTAAGTCTTGGTTGGTCTTTCTGTTGCTGCCATCAAACACCCTTACCAGAAGAAACTCAGGGAGTAAAGACTTTATTTAAGCTTCTAATCTTAGCAGGAACTCAAGGCAGGAACCTGGAGGCAGGAACTGGAGCAGAGGCAATGGAGGAATGCTGTTTACAGGCTTGTTCCCCATGGCTTGCTCAGTCTGCTTCCTTCTAGGACCATCTGCCCAGGATTGGCATGATCCACAGTGAGATGGGACCTTCCACAGCAATCATTAATAAGAAAATGTGCCACAGGCCAATCTGGTAGGGGCATTTTGTCAATTGAGGTTCCCTCTTCTCAAATGATTCTAGCTTGTGTCAAGTTGATAAGACATTAATAACAAAACAAACATACCAACAACAACACAACAAAGACAAAACCCCCAAACCTACCCAGGACAGCATAGCAGGGGCCAAGTACATAGGTAAAGAAAATAGAACAGTAGTTGCCAAGGACGGGTCTTGAAGAGGCTGGAGAATTAACCTTTCAAGGTTCATTTCAGTTTGGGAAGATGAGTTCTCGAGGTAGAAGGTGGCGGTGGCTGTTTTAATGCTGCATGCTGCACTTCAAATATCTCTCCCTAAAGCGCATTTGTGTAAAACTTTGTTTCCCTGCCCATGGTGCTGCTGGGAAGTAATGGGATCTTTAAAGGGTGGGGCCTGGATGAAAGTCTCCCGTCTGTATTTTGCTGCTCACTGACTGGAGGTGAGCACCCTCTCTTCTCCAGCACTCCTGATATGAAATGCCACCTCACCGCAGGCCCCAAAGCCATAAGCCAACAACTGTGGGATAAAACCTCTCTAGGTGCACAAGCCAAATAAACCCCCCTCCTTTAAAGCTGATTATTTCGGGTATTTGTTACAGTAGTAGGAAGCTAACTCACATGCCACAGACCTGCACATGTAAAGATAGAATGATAATATTTCCCATTGTTTATAGGTGCAGCGAACTTTATTGACGGTATTCAAGAGAGTAAGGGTCCCTAGGCCACTCCTTTTTATTATGGGAGTCCGGGATGAAAACTTTGAGGGAGCTACTCAGTGCTGGGGGCTGAGTTCAGACAGGGACTCCCCAGCAACCGAGGGCCTCTCTCTTGCTCTCAGTGTCCTTGCTGGGGTGGGTCATCCAGGGTTTCTTACTCCTTGGAGGCCATGTAGGCCATGAAGTCCACCACCCTGCTGCTGTAGCTGTATTCATTGTCATACCAGGATATGAGCTTTACAAAGTTGTCATTGAGAGCAATGCCAGCCCCAGCATCAAAGGTGGAAGAGTGGGAGTTGCTGTTGAAGTCGTAGGAGACAACCTGGTCCTCAGTGTAGCCCAGGATGCCCTTCAGTGAGCCCTCAGATGCCTGCTTCACCACCTTCTTGATGTCTTCATACTTGGCAGGTTTCTCTAGGCGGCATGTCAGATCCATGACATGGATACTACATTGGCGGTAGGAACATGGAAGGTCATGCCAGTGAACTTCTCATTCAGCTCTGGGATGACCTTGCCCACAGCCCTGGCAGCACTAGTGGAGCAAGGATGATGTTCTGGGCAGTATCATGGCCATCCCGCCACAGCTCTCCAGAGTGACCATCCACAGTCTTTTGAGTGGCAGTGATGTCATGGACTGTGGTCATGAGTCCTTTCACGATCCCAAAGTTGTCATGGATGACCTTGGCCAAGGGGCTAAGCAGTGGGTGTTGCAGGATGCATTGCTGACAATCTTGAGTGAGTTGTCATATTTCTCATGGTTCACACCCATCACAAACATGGGGGCATCAGCAGAAGGGGAGGAGATGATGACTCTTTTGGCCTCACCCTTTAAGCCTTCTCCATGGTGGTAAAGATGCCAGAAGATTCTATGACATACTCAGCACCAGCATCACCCCACTTGATGTTAGTGGGATCTTGCTCCTGGAAGATGGTGATGGGCTTCCCGTTGATGACAAGCTTCCCATTCTCAGCCTTGACTGTGCTGTTGAACTTGCCATGAGTAGAGCCATACTAGAACATGGAGACCATGTAGTTGAGGTTAGTGAAGGGGTCATTGATGGCAACAATCTCCACTTTGCCAGATGCAGAGCAGAAGGCGGCCTTGGTAACCAGGTGCCCAATACAGACAAATCTATTTATACCAACCTTCACTGTTGTGTCTACAGGACAAGGCTGGCACTACATGAGTAGATGCAGCTGTCTCTGGAACGGGGTGGATCAGAGAGCCAGTACTTCCCATTTTTAAAGTTAATTTGTTTAGCTGGTATACAAAATAATGTGTTTCATTAGGACATGCATATATTTTTTTCTTTCTTTCCTCCTTGTGGTTTCATGTCATGTCTATGTATATATGTGTTGTATCATCAAATCTAGGTCCTGACAGGACACAAAGCATGTAATATTTTGTTCTTCTACCCTATACCCTTTCTTGTTCTTCTCTCTACTTACAAACTTCTACTCCTCTCAAAGTCCTTCTAAATTTATGTCATTCATGGATAGATAGACAGATGATAGATAGATAGATAGATAGATAGATAGATAGATGAATAGGTATAGATAATGATCGATAGATAATAAATAGATGATGGATGCATGAATATATGATAGATAGATAGATAGATAGATAGATAGATAGATAGATAGATAGATAGAAGAGAAATAATATTATTTGTCCTGAGTTTGGTTTATTTTGCTTAACATGGTTATGACTGTCAGTTCTGCCCATCTTCTGGCAAATGATGTAATTTCATTCTTAATTTATAGGTAACTTTAGCTCCATTGTGTATACATACCACATTTTCATTTTCTTTACCTGTTTATGTTTGATAGGCATTTTGGTTGCTTCTAGATCTTTATAATTGTGAGCACTACAACAATAAACTCATGATAAGTCTCTTTGGGCTATGCTAGGTAGCTCCCTTTTGGTATATTCTCCAGTGCTATCCCTGGGTCATACAACCATTCTATTCCTAGTGTTGTGAGGATACTGAGATCCATAGTGTCTGTAGCAGTCTGCGTTCCTCTCCACCACATACAAAGTCTCATTCTCCCCACATCCTCTCCCTCGTTTGTTGTAGACTTCTTGACACTACCATGACATGGAGAATCTTATGTTCTGTGAAATTGGTCACTATTAATCTTTTTCTTTTTTTCTTCTATGGCCAATTTTACTTCAAAACACAGATGAGTGAAAGACAGGCTTCACAAGAATGATGGGATTGCTAAAATGAAACAAAATGGAAAGTTAATATTTTGAAACATTTCATTGACTTGTAAACCTAACATCCTGTCCTAAGCCCATTCAATCAATCAATCAATCAATCAATCAATCAATCAATAAGGTTTGTTGGTTTCCAACAGGGATGCTGATTTCTCTTGTCAGGAGCGGGGGGGAGGGGGGGGGTTCATCCCATGTGGTCAGTCAGAGGGGGGGGGGGAATCCATCCCAAGTGGCCAAGGAGAGAAAAGGTTGGGGGAGAAGAAGAGGGAGAGGAAGAGGGAGAGAGAGGGGGGAGGGGAAAGGGGGAGGAGGAGGAGTGGGAAAGGGAGAAAAGGAGGGGGAGGGGAGGAGGGGGAGGGGAAGAGGGGGAAGGAGGAGAGAGAGGGAGAGGGAAAGGGGGAGGGAAAGACAGACAAATGGAGACAGAGACTGAGAGACAGATGGGGCTGGGACCTGATCAGAAGGGGAAAGTTGAATGAAGGCAGCAATCTTGCAATAGATCCTGACTGACAGCTCAAGATGGATCCTTTCCCCATAAATGTTTGAGATGGAGCCTCTACTTACTAATTGAGTGTTTAAAGAGGGATCCTCTCCCACTCCCTCATGCCCTCTCCCTCACTCCCTTTTCCTTCTCCGCCACACTCCTTTCCTCTCTCTTCCTCTCTCTCTCACACCCCTTCTATGCTTCATCTCTCCCTACGTCAAACCTCCATTTCCTGTTTAAAGACGCAGTTCTCTAATTAGACATAGCCAATAATAAGTGGCTCATAATTCTTTGCACACTTTTGTATTTCGGCTTCCTCATCAGTAAGCTGAAATGACAATAGAGCTGGGAGGATTAAATGAGTCACTATATTTGAACAAAGGGGAAGGAGGCCTGAGGCATGGTGCTGCCCCTTCCTCTCAGTCTGTGCGTTACAGGAGACCTGACCTGGGTAGACCACACCTGGAAAGAGAATCACCCCTTTCTACTCTCACCTGGCTTCACACGGGATCTGGGACATCCTATCTCAGCCAGCTTCTATCAGTGCATCCATCTTCGACAAGGCTCGAAGGGCCACAGATGAAACAGGCAAGCCACTTGCCACTCCCATGCAGTGAACACTGAGGTGGAGGAATGGAGTGTCCCGAGACAGCTGGCCACCTTCCTGGTGAGAGCACGGGGGTCTGCCTGGCCTGAGAGGTTTGTGGCACAGGCGCCGGCGGGAGCCTTCTTGGCTCCGGGACTCCGCGGAGGGCAGGCTGCACGGGTGACCGTGTGGAATACAGAGTGCCAGCCGTTTCTGGGACGGGCGAGAGTCGCAGAGCTTCTGGGCGGCGCCATCTTCAGCTCCAGACAGCCGGCCACCTTCCTGGTGAGAGCACGGGGGTCTGCCCGGCCTGAGAGGTTTGTGGCACAGGCGCCGGCGGGAGCCTTCTTGGCTCCGGGACTCCGCGGAGGGCAGGCTGCACGGGTGACCGGGTGGAATACAGAGTGCCAGCCGTTTCTGGGACGGGCGAGAGTCGCAGAGCTTCTGGGCGGCGCCATCTTCAGCTCCAGACAGCCGGCCACCTTCCTGGTGAGAGCACGGGGGTCTGCCCGGCCTGAGAGGTTTGTGGCACAGGCGCCGGCGGGAGCCTTCTTGGCTCCGGGACTCCGCGGAGGGCAGGCTGCACGGGTGACCGGGTGGAATACAGAGTGCCAGCCATTTCTGGGACGGGCGAGAGAGTCGCAGAGATTCTGGGGCGGCGCCATCTTCAGCTCCAGACAACCAGCCACCTTCCCGGCAAGAGCCACAGAGCTTCTGAGGCGGCGCCATCCTCAGCTCCAGACGGCCGGCCGGACAAGAGCCACAGAGCTTCTGAGGCGGCGACATCTTCGACTCCAGACAACTGGCCACCTTCCTGGCCAAAGCAACACAGCTTCTGGGAAAGATCCTGTTTTGGGCCTTCACCTTCAGCCAGGAGGAGGTCCAAACACCAGATAACTGTACACCTTCCCTGAAAGAGGAGAGCTTGCCTACAGAGACTGCTCTGACCACTGAAACTCAGAGAAGAGAGCTTGTCTCCCACGCCTGCTGATAGAGGGTAACAAAATCAACAGAGGAACAATCTCTTAACAAAGACAACTATAACAACTAACTCCAGAGATTGCCAGATGGCGAAAGGTAAACGTAAGAATCCTACTAACAGAAGCCAGGACCACTCACCATCATCAGAACCCAGAACGCCCACTTCGCCCAATCCAGGACACCCTAACACACCTGAAAAGGTAGACCTGGATTTAAAAGCATATCTCATGATGATGGTAGAGGACATAAAGAAGGAATTCAATAACTCACTTAAAGAAATACAGGAAAACACTGCTAAAGAGTTACAAGTCCTTAAAGAAAAACAGGAAAACACTGCTAAAGAGTTACAAGTCCTTAAAGAAAAACAGGAAAACACAACCAAACAGGTAGAAGTCCTTATAGAAAAACAGGAAAACACATGCAAACAGGTGATGGAAATGAACAAAACCATACTAGACCTAAAAAGGGAAGTAGACACAATAAAGAAAACCCAAAGTGAGGCGACGCTGGAGATAGAAACCCTAGGAAAGAAATCTGGAACCATAGATGCCAGCATCAGCAACAGAATACAAGAGATGGAAGAGAGAATCTCAGGTGCAGAAGACTCCATAGAGAACATCGGCACAACAATCAAAGAAAATGGAAAATGCAAAAAGATCCTAACTCAAAACATCCAGGAAATCCAGGACACAATGAGAAGACCAAACCTACGGATAATAGGAGTGGATGAGAATGAAGATTTTCAACTCAAAGGACCAGCAAACATCTTCAACAAAATTATTGAAGAAAACTTCCCAAATCTAAAGAAAGAGATGCCCAAGAACATACAAGAAGCCTACAGAACTCCAAATAGACTGGACCAGAAAAGAAATTCCTCCCGACACATAATAATCAGAACACCAAATGCACTAAATAAAGATAGAATACTAAAAGCAGTAAGGGAAAAAGGTCAAGTAACATATAAAGGCAAGCCTATCAGAATTACACCAGATTTTTCACCAGAGACTATGAAAGCCAGAAGAGCCTGGACAGATGTTATACAGACACTAAGAGAACACAAATGCCAGCCCAGGCTACTATACCCAGCCAAACTCTCAATTACCATAGATGGAGAAACCAAAGTATTCCACGACAAAACTAAATTCACCCATTATCTCTCCATGAATCCAGCCCTTCAAAGGATAATAACAGAAAAAAACCAATACAAGGACGGGAACCACGCCCTAGAAAAAACAAGAAGATAATCCCTCAACAAACCTAAAAGAAGACAGCCACAAGAACAGAATGCCAACTTTAACAACAAAAATAACAGGAAGCAACAATTACCTTTCCTTAATATCTCTTAATATCAATGGACTCAATTCCCCAATAAAAAGACATAGACTAACAGACTGGCTACACAAACAGGACCCAACATTCTGCTGCTTACAGGAAACCCATCTCAGGGAAAAAGACAGACACTACCTCAGAGTGAAAGGCTGGAAAACAATTTTCCAAGCAAATGGTCTGAAGAAACAGGCTGGAGTAGCCATTCTAATATCGGATAAAATCGACTTCCAACCCAAAGTTATCAAAAAAGACAAGGAGGGACACTTCATACTCATCAAAGGTAAAATCCTCCAAGAGGAACTCTCAATTCTGAATATCTACGCTCCAAATGCAAGGGCAGCCACATTCATTAAAGACACTTTAGTAAAGCTCAAAGCACACATTGCACCTCACACAATAATAGTGGGAGACCTCAACACACCACTTTCATCAATGGACAGATCGTGGAAACAGAAACTAAACAGGGACACAGTGAAACTAACAGAAGTTATGAAACAAATGGACCTGACAGATATCTACAGAATATTTAATCCTAAAACAAAAGGATATACCTTCTTCTCAGCACCTCACGGGACCTTCTCCAAAATTGACCATATAATTGGTCACAAAATAGGCCTCAACAGATACAAAAATATTGAAATTGTCCCATGTATCCTATCAGACCACCATGGCCTAAGACTGATCTTCAATAACAACATTAAGAATGGAAAGCCAACATTCACGTGGAAACTGAACAACACTCTTCTCAATGATACCTTGGTCAAGGAAGGAATAAAGAAAGAAATTAAAGACTTTTTAGAGTTTAAAGAAAATGAAGCCACAACGTACCCAAACCTTTGGGACACAATGAAAGCATTTCTAAGAGGGAAACTCATAGCTCTGAGTACCTCCAAGAAGAAACGGGAGAGAGCACATACTAGCAGCTTGACAACACATCTAAAAGCTCTAGAAAAAAAGGAAGCAAATTCACCCAAGAGGAGTAGACGGCAGGAAATAATCAAACTCAGGGGTGAAATTAACCAAGTGGAAACAAGAAGAACTATTCAAAGAATTAACCAAACGAGGAGTTGGTTCTTTGAGAAAATCAACAAGATAGATAAACCCTTAGCTAGACTCACTAGAGGGCAAAGGGACAAAATCCTAATCAACAAAATCAGAAATGAAAAGGGAGACATAACAACAGATCCTGAAGAAATCCAAAACACCATCAGATCCTTCTACAAAAGCTTATACTCAACAAAACTGGAAAACCTGGACGAAATGGACAAATTTCTGGACAGATACCAGGTACCAAAGTTGAATCAGGATCAAGTTGACCTTCTAAACAGTCCCATATCCCCTAAAGAAATAGAAGCAGTTATTAATAGTCTCCCAGCCAAAAAAAGCCCAGGACCAGATGGGTTTAGTGCAGAGTTCTATCAGACCTTCAAAGAAGATCTAATTCCAGTTCTGCACAAACTATTTCACAAGATAGAAGTAGAAGGTACTCTACCCAACTCATTTTATGAAGCCACTATTACTCTGATACCTAAACCACAGAAAGATCCAACAAAGATAGAGAACTTCAGACCAATTTCTCTTATGAATATCGATGCAAAAATCCTTAATAAAATTCTCGCTAACCGAATCCAAGAACACATTAAAGAAATCATCCATCCTGACCAAGTAGGTTTTATTCCAGGGATGCAGGGATGGTTTAATATACGAAAATCCATCAATGTAATCCATTATATAAACAAACTCAAAGACAAAAAACACATGATCATCTCGTTAGATGCAGAAAAAGCATTTGACAAGATCCAACACCCATTCATGATAAAAGTTTTGGAAAGATCAGGAATTCAAGGCCCATACCTAAACATAATAAAAGCAATCTACAGCAAACCAGTAGCCAACATCAAAGTAAATGGAGAGAAGCTGGAAGCAATCCCACTAAAATCAGGGACTAGACAAGGCTGCCCACTTTCTCCCTACCTTTTCAACATAGTACTTGAAGTATTAGCCAGAGCAATTCGACAACAAAAGGAGATCAAGGGGATACAAATTGGAAAAGAGGAAGTCAAAATATCACTTTTTGCAGATGATATGATAGTATATATAAGTGACCCTAAAAATTCCACCAGAGAACTCCTAAACCTGATAAACAGCTTTGGTGAAGTAGCTGGATATAAAATTAACTCAAACAAGTCAATGGCCTTTCTCTACACAAAGGATAAACAGGCTGAGAAAGAAATTAGGGAAATAACACCCTTCTCAATAGTCACAAATAATATAAAATATCTCGGCGTGACTCTAACTAAGGAAGTGAAAGATCTGTATGATAAAAACTTCAAGTCTCTGAAGAAAGAAATTAAAGAAGATCTCAGAAGATGGAAAGATCTCCCATGCTCATGGATTGGCAGGATCAACATTGTAAAAAATGGCTATCTTGCCAAAAGCAATCTACAGATTCAATGCAATCCCCATCAAAATTCCAACTCAATTCTTCAACGAATTAGAAGGAGCAATTTGCAAATTCATCTGGAATAACAAAAAACCTAGGATAGCAAAAACTCTTCTCAAGGATAAAAGAACCTCTGGTGGAATCACCATGCCTGACCTAAAGCTTTACTACAGGGCAATTGTGATAAAAACTGCATGGTACTGGTATAGAGACAGACAAGTAGACCAATGGAATAGAATTGAAGACCCAGAAATGAACCCACACACCTATGGTCACTTGATCTTCGACAAGGGAGCTAAAACCATCCAGTGGAAGAAAGACAGCATTTTCAACAATTGGTGCTGGCACAACTGGTTGTTATCATGTAGAAGAATGCGAATCGATCCATACTTATCTCCTTGTACTAAGGTCAAATCTAAATGGATCAAAGAACTTCACATAAAACCAGAGACACTGAAACTTATAGAGGAGAAAGTGGGGAAAAGCCTTGAAGATATGGGCACAGGGGAAAAATTCCTGAACAGAACAGCAATGGCTTGTGCTGTAAGATCGAGAATTGACAAATGGGACCTAATGAAACTTCAAAGTTTCTGCAAGGCAAAAGACACCGTCAATAAGACAAAGAGACCACCAACAGATTGGGAAAGGATCTTTACCTATCCTAAATCAGATAGGGGACTAATATCCAACATATATAAAGAACTCAAGAAGGTGGACTTCAGAAAATCAAATAACCCCATTAAAAAATGGGGCTCAGAACTGAACAAAGAATTCTCACCTGAGGAATACCGAATGGCAGAGAAGCACCTGAAAAAATGCTCAACATCCTTAATCATCAGGGAAATGCAAATCAAAACAACCCTGAGATTCCACCTCACACCAGTCAGAATGGCTAAGATCAAAAATTCAGGTGACAGCAGATGCTGGCGTGGATGTGGAGAAAGAGGAACACTCCTCCATTGTTGGTGGGATTGCAGGCTTGTACAACCACTATGGAAATCAGTCTGGCGGTTCCTCAGAAAACTGGATATAGTACTACCGGAGGATCCAGCAATACCTCTCCTGGGCATATATCCAGAAGATGCCCCAACTGGTAAGAAGGACACATGCTCCACTATGTTCATAGCAGCCTTATTTATAATAGCCAGAAGCTGGAAGGAACCCAGATGCCCCTCAACAGAGGAATGGATACAGAAAATGTGGTACATCTACACAATGGAGTACTACTCAGCTATTAAAAAGAATGAATTTATGAAATTCCTAGCCAAATGGATGGACCTGGAGGGCATCATCCTGAGTGAGGTAACACATTCACAAAGGAACTCACACAATATGTACTCACTGATAAGTGGATATTAGCCCAAAACCTAAGATACCCAAGATATAAGATACAATTTCCTAAACACATGAAACTCAAGAAAAATGAAGACTGAAGTGTGAACACTATGCCCCTCCTTAGAAGTGGGAACAAAACACCCTTGGAAGGAGTTACAGAGACAAAGTTTGGAGCTGAGATAAAAGGATGGACCATGTAGACACTACCATATCCGGGGATCCATCCCATAATCAGCTTCCAAATGCTGACACCATTGCATACACTAGCAAGATTATGCTGAAAGGACCCTGATATAGCTGTCTCTTGTCAGAGTATGCCTGGGCCTAGCAAACATAGAAGTGGATGCTCACAGTCGGCTATTGGATGGATCACATGGCCCCCAATGAAGGAGCTAGAGAAAGTACCAAAGAAGCTAAAGGGATCTGCAACCCTATAGGTGGAACAACATTATGAACTAACCAGTACCCCGGAGCTCTTGACTCTAGCTGCATATGCATCAAAAGATGGCCTAGTCGGCCATCACTGGAAAGAGAGGCCCATTGGACACGCAAACTTTATATGCCCCAGTACAGGGGAACGCCAGGGCCATAAAAGGGGAGTGGGTGGGTAGGGGAGAGGGGGTGGGTGGCTATGGGGGACTTTTGGTATAGCATTGCAAATGTAAATGAGCAAAATACCTAATAAAAAATGGAAAAAAAAAAAAAGTAAAAAAAAAAAAAAAAAAAAAAAAAAGGAATGGAGTGTCCCAACAGATGAGACAACTAAACAGAGAAAAATGTTAATTGAAACCTACTCCAAGTTTGATTCTTTGAGAAAATGCTCTTATTTATGCGAGAAGAAACACTACAGTCCTATTCTGGCTACGGAGTTGCCATCCCATAGGGTACACAGGCAGAAAAAATTCTACAAATGCCCCTTTGGGCCCTGCAGCCCCTCATTACACACCGATCTCTGGCCTTCCACCCCTGCCCAGGCCCGCCGAGTCCGACAACCATGAATCTCGGGAAGCCTTATTGGTAACATGTTCTCTGGGCAACACTTCTCAGCCATGCAATGTTGGCCACCCCAGCGTGGGGGACATCTTGAAAAGCAGAGAAGAATTGTCACACAACTGAAAATCTACACTTGCTGGTCACAAATGCAAGGAGAAGAGAGGGCAAGAGCCAGCATCCCGGGGCATGACATTCCTCTTGTTGCCTTCCCGGGGCCCAGGGGCCCTCGTCCTGAGCCATTCATACCCCCAGAAGTTTTTCTCTCTCAGGGAGGCCTGATCTACATAGTCTGATCTTCAGTCTCCACAGCAGAATCCATGGATCACCTGGTTTCCACTTAAACTTCTTTGAGCTTGGTTCTCACGCACTGTGACGTCAGCAGACCCCCAAGACTGAATTATAGCTTTGCATTCAATCAAGGATCATGTATTATTCTCCCTGTTATCCATCATTGCTTCCCCACTGCTTGGAAGAGAATGACAGCAATGCACACAACGGGCAGCACCTGAGGGGCTTTAAACCTATCAGTGGTAAGCATTGTTCTCAGAAAGATTTCGCTCTGTGGAAAAGGCAGAACGGGACTGCCTTTGCAACCGCCAGCAGAGGCTGTGGAATGGTTTCCCATTAACCGCGCATATTCCAAATTCACAGAACGAAGCAACCAACTCATTTACGTCCTAGGCATTTGGTTTGAGCTAAATTTTTAAAAATCTATTTGTATTAAGTATAAAATGATCATTGGGTGCCCTGCCTGCTTCTCACATTGCACAACACAACGTAAACACTAAAATTCAATCTATGTAAAATTATTTAGTGGCGAGTCTCCTGTCTGTGTGTAATCAGAAAATTATATTTGGAGTCTTGAAAGCATATTAATTGAAGTTTTTCAAGAAGGCAGTAAACATTTAGACATAAACACAAAAATGAGATATATCAATACTCTTACCAGCAATTAGCTACCACAGCTGCCTTGCAATTTTGATGCCTTTAATAAGGATGAAACTTGATAAATGCGGAGGCCATTGTAGACATTAGAAATGTGAGATTTTTTTTTTCTTTTAAACTTTGTTGAGCTGCACATAGAGAGTGCACACTTGTGTTGTTCTACTGAAGAAGAACACCAGTGATTGGACTGCAGCTCCTCCCAGCAATATCAGCTGGAATGAATGTAAAACATGTTTTTGATCTCACTTGACTCCTTGTGTAAATAATTAGAGAGACAAACTCGAGACAAATGGCCCCCTAAGTGATGCTGTAATCATAGAGCATAGTCACAAATCAAAATAAGGAAATACACAATTTTGTCTTTGAACTTGTTCCCCCGACTTTAGCCCTGAAGAAATGCAATGAGTTCAGCTGATACTTAAAGCACCTCCAATGTGGGAACTGGGCTTCCTTAGCACTGTCTCTTCCCCATCCCACCCGACCTCTAATGATCTGAGATTTTCCCCAGCACCCACCCAACATGGGGCTTAGAATAAAGCAACAAGAAACTTAGCATGTCCAAAGTCCTGAGTGCTTGTCACTAAGGATATTTAAATACTCCGCAGTTAGACTGCGGTTCACGAGCTCCTTGGACACCAGGTGGTGAGCAGCCCCTTCGCGCCCCTCCGAGACTCACTGCTCTCTGGTTTGCTGCACAGGAAGGCGTGGCACTAATTCAGAGGACTTTTCAGCTCTCCCTAGCTGGCCATGGCCAGTGGGCAGGGGCTTCAGCTTCAGCTTCCTCAGGACCTCTGCCATGCACTGGCCTCCATGAGCTCATTTAGTGTCATCTTCCTAGCTGCCTTGGGAATCGTAATTTGTTCTTGGTTACTAAATGAGGAGACCGGGGCACAAGCCGTGATGTAACTTGCTCCAGAGTCGGATGCAGAAGATGACTGAGACAAAGAAAGCACTACATTACATGGACTAGAAATGACAGAGCTGGGATCTGAACCCAGGACCACCAGCTTCCTGACACCCTGTGTTATATTGTGCTGTTTCTGTACAAAGGGCGATGCTATGGCTTTTCCTATCGCCTGTATGTTTAAGAAGAATCACAGATTGGCGATAAGCCCCGTGGTTCTGACTTTTTAATCTTTCTTCTTGGGAAAGATTCAGGATTTTTAAAAATTGTTTGTTTCGAGGTTCTGGGCAGTGACCCTCCTCCAAGGACACAAGTTTCTTCTTCTTAAGGACAAGTTATCACTTGTGTTGTGATTGGTACATTGTCTTTGTACAGGGTTTTCCCACAAGTCATTGTCTAACAATGTAGCAGCTCCGAGTTTGCAATAGGAAGTCTCCAGGCAAACTGACAAGCTTCAAAAGCATGATTCCCAATTATTATTCCATCCTGAGCAAATTGCTTGGACTCCTTAGGTCTTCCCCAGTCAAATGAAGATGCTAACGGTGAGAACTGTTCCTGACAGTGCACAATGCTTGGTAGCTGGTAACCTGAAAGTATTAGCTGCTTCCTGGTGTTATAGACAACGGTGACTCACCAACTACAGGCCAAGGTCTCTTTTTTTCTAGTTAATTACAAGACGATTAAGATCCCTAGATCCAGAGGCAGAACAAGGCCATCTCTTAAAATTAGCCAAATAATGGAGTCATAACAAAGTAGAAGCAGACAGATCTTAGTTCTGTTTCAAGCCTGCTATGAGGGTCAGCTCTTTGTTTTTGCAACAAGAATATAGTGTGACCAACTTATAAAGCCAACGGGTTTATTTTGGCTCAGGGCTTTGTGACTGTGGTGGCTCTGTGGCAGCAGTTCAAAACATTTGTTTCATGGCCTGGGGCAGAAAAGAGAGAAGAGAAAGGGGCAGCTAGGGGTGGTGGCATTTGCCTTGAATCCTAGCATCTGGGAGACAGAGGCAGGTGGATCTCTGTGAGTTCAAGTTCAGCCTGGTCTACATAGCAAATTACAGGACATCTAGAACTACATTATGAGGTCCTATCATAAAGAAAATAATAAGAAGAAAAGAGACAAGTTATTCCCACCAAGGGCCCCCTACCCCAATGACCAGAAGACTTCCCGTAGGTCCAACATCAGTGTTTCCACCACTTATTACCACCATGCTGGTAGCTAATGCTTTGACACCTTTGGGGGAACATTTCACATTCAAACTCTAAAACTTACCATCAGTGACACTAGGCAAGGCACATTCTCCAACTTGGCATTCAGTATTGCCTTCTATTTAACAAGGGGGGGGGGCGTTCATGTGCCTTCTTAGATAGATTCCTGCCAGTTTTTGGCATCCTAAGAGGCCCCCAGGGCAATCATGAGTTAGCCCTGGCTCCTGAGTACTTGTCATTCCATGCCCCACTAGAATACCACCAACCAGTCCAGAGAGCCTGGAACCTGGGCCTTACCTGTGCTTAGCACTTGACTTCCTGGAGCACCGGCTAACACCCTCCCACCCACCCCTCTCCACCCCCAACCCTGGCAGAACCCCACACCTCCTTAATCTGAACTCCTCATTAGTTCCAACTGCAAGCCATCCATTACTACCTTATGCCCATAATGAGAGTTAATTTCTGTTGGTATCAGATGGTCTTTTCCCTGGACATTTTTATTCATATTTCTTTCCTGTTTTGTGATTCTCAATTGGAGTTTTCTAATAACAGATCATTTCTTTTTGTCTAACTTTAATCTGGTCCTGCTTGACAAGTCCCATCCTTTTCATTGAAGGGTAAGACCACTTAAAGGAAGGCCAATAAGCCCTTGCGCTGCTCGGCCAGCTGGGGTGATTTGTCACCCGGTGCAGTGGTGGTCACACCAATGGATTTATCTCAAGGTAAATGGAGATGCTGAGACCCGGGACCTGGAGCTTTGATTAAGGCGCCCTTTTTGTAGTGTTGATAGATGTTGCTTGTGTTTATCTATTTGAAATGCCACTAAATCTGTGAATACAATGGGAAAAGAGAGTACTTTGCCGCGGAAAACATATTAGTGATTTATGTTTCTGTAAGAAGCACAATAAAGAGACAGAGGCTATTAAAGGCAGCTATTTCCATGAGAAATAGTTGTGCTTTAAAACATTATTAAGCCCACCTTGATAAAGACTTACATGCATGCATAATCATGTTTACTTAGCCCTTTAGTCTGGCGCAATGTGCTTTGGGAAGCACACACTCTCCAAATATTAATAAGTTGGTCAGCAGAATATTTACAGCGACAGACATCTTACCCGGGACTGTTCTGCATGCAAATTTCCTTCTCTGGAGATGGGGACACATAATAAACTTATCTCAAAAGCTCTGGGGTTTATATGGACTTCATGTTGCTCACAGCACTCACAAACCCTCCTCACCATCGTTGGCGGTGTCTCCCCACCCCCACCCCCTTGCATTGTAGTGGAAATAACCAGGGGGTGACATATAAAGATTATAATGCATGGATATAACTTATAGCATGAATCAATGTCATCAAGACGCACCCATTTAAATGAATAGGGTCAGAGGAGAGTGCTGTATCACCCTGACTTGTGTGACAGTTACAAATGCATCACCTCGTATGCATAATAGGAGTGTACAAACCAAAAGAGATTTGTAAACTTGGTTCATTTCGAGCAGAACTGACCTGCAGACGTGGAATCAAGAGGAAAAAGCAACCTGTGTTGGGATTGTCTGTCAATAAGTGGTTCTTGGCTGTCTCTTACACATACACACACACACACACACACACACACACACACACACACACACACACACACATAATTTCAGATCCAAGTCAGCTCACTGTTTAAAGCGTGTAGAGCTGTCATGGTGTAGAGTGGGACTCAATGCTGTATGTGGGGGTGGGTGCAACACGCTGTGGGAGGGGTGGTTAGAGGTGTGTGATTCATTCCAAGTCTGGGAGAAAACTAAGAAAAAGAACCCAGGCGAGGTGGACCTGCCAGAGTGAACCGTGCACCGAGAGCAGTTTAGTGGAAGGCTCTGTGCAGTGTGCTCTGATTTACGACTTGGTTTGGGGCTGATCTCTTCAGCTGCTGAGGGGTTGGGCTGAGCGGAGGGCGTCAGTCCCCGGCCTTGGCGCTCCGGGTGCGGGCTTGGCACTGGCCGGGTGGCGAGCTCCCCGTTTGGCAGTGGCCACACCTGCATTTCATTTGCTTGGGAGCAGCACCGCGACCCGCCTGCTGATGGGGAGCCTTCTTCGCATCCTCGCGATTATGACAAGTTATTAATTGCCACCATTAGCTGCAGCAGACTGCCCGAGATCTCTGCTGCTCTCTGGAGGTGAGAGTCTGCGCATCTGAACACCCAGGGAACCGGCGGCGAGTGGCGCGGGGCAAACCAAGCCACAATCTGCCCAAAAGGGATTGTTGAGACGGTGAATAATTTATTAGAAAACATTTTTCTTTGTCCTTCCCACAGACCCACAAATCCTCCCCAAGCGCTCTTTAGCAGCCTTGTGGATAATGTACTTACACATCTCAGAGCCTGCTAAATAGGCTGCCGAGGCTGCGGGCTTCACCTCCCTACAGCTGCCAGGACCATACACACGCGTGGGCCTTGGGCCTGTCCACCGTGCCAGGAAACCAAGTGGGTTTGCCCAGACAGACCAGAAGAGCCAGTCAGGGCCGCCTGCCTCCTCCAAGCCCTCTTTCCAGAGCGACAGAGCTACACAGGTGCCCAGAACCCACAGTTTCCTTTCAAATCACAAACACTGAATGGGTTTTTCCTCTTACAGAACTGGGAACCAGCTCTAGAAGATCTGCCGAGCAAAGGCAAAGAGACAGAAGTTAAACAGGAAATAATATGCAGACAAGTAATTGCAGCATGCAGAACCAAGCGCTATGGGCACTATGCTGGGCTGCCAAGGGACACCTAGGGATCAAGCCTAGCCTTGTAGATTAGAGAGTATACAGGGATTCGACGATTTCTAAAATGGCAGCCATCGTTTGGAATCAGAGAGAACCTGCCGAATCACACTTTCCTCTTTAAAGTTCCAGAAGCCCAGAAAGTGATGCTCTGAGGTGTATATCTGTAGGGTCATGGTAGACAGACTATTCCATCACTCAACAAACCTTTTAAAAGTACTGACTATGTGCCTTACCACCTAACAGGCTTCAGGATGCAATAGGGAGTTCCCTGTGCTCCTAGAGGGATGCTGAGAGTTTACAACAGTGACATGAGGCTGCAGGTGCCACATGGCCATCTGCACTGAGAGGGAGTGAAGCAAAGCTGAGCATACTTTTTAAAAATGCTTTAATGACAAGCGTGATAACTGGTCCAGTCCTCCTGCTGTTAGCGACAGCCCCAGTGTTAGGAGTAGATGGCATGTAGTCTATGAGAGTACAACTGTTTTTGAGCCCCGTCATGAGTTAGCCATTTCACATGAATCCGTCTCTGATCTGCAGGGTCTCATAGATCACAATAGATGATGGTCTCGTGTATAATACAATTATATGTGGTCAGAACCTTCCTAGGGAAGGGATGAATATCTCAGAAACCTAAGAGAAGTGACTAGTTTCAAGCTTGGAAAGGCAAAGGAGACGACACAGCAGAGAGAGGATGCTAGCTGCCTCCTGACAGATGGATGGGCCCGGAAAGAGCACACAAGCCTAGTGTGTGGTAGAGAGGAGAAGAGAGGAGTACAAGAGCAGAGGGAAGGCTAGGGGCCGATTGGATTCATTCATTCAGAAACATTGAGGTCTACTATGCCGAGAGAAGCTGCATCCATGGTCCCTGTTGTATATGTTGAGACCCCATTGGTTTGTATGATGAAATCTTAAACTTTATGTTTAGCTATGTTTGGATAAATATATTAAAATTAAGATTAAATAAGATCATAAGGGCAAGGCTCAGACCTGATAAGATTAGTGCCAAAGACCTAATTCTTTCTGTGTGCACAAGCAGGACAAAGGAGGACACAGCAGGAGGTAGCCAAGTGGGAGCAGAAAGAGTCCTCAGCAGAAACCAGTAGTATCCACGGCCAGAGCTTGCTCTTCCAGCCTCTACAACAGTGAGAAAATAGCTTCTGCCATTCAGGCCACCCAGGTAATGACATTCCACTATGGCAGACCAAATAGAACTGTCAATAGCCTTTCAAAGGGCAATCGACAATGATGAGACTCGTTACCACCTCCAAGAAGCCCAGTACTGAGACAAAACTTTGGAGAGTGTAGAAAATTGTCTGCTCAGAATAATCACAGATTATTTTATTAACTAAACAGCTTTATCTGTTCTGGTATAAAATACTGGGTATGGCTGGAGCAGTTGATACAGGAGCCAATAGTGTTGTTGTTGACCAATGTTTCACTTTGTATTCCCAGCTCATCCCTAGTTACACACACACACAACACACACTCAGAAATTAGTTTGAGGATAAGGGTTTTGTTTTATTTTTTAAATGTAAACATGTGTCACATGTTGACTGCAAACAGAAGGAGTAGGATTTGCCAAGTTTCCCTCTCCACACAGCGCCTATCACCAGTCCAGACAAGGGAAGGAACAAGAGGCAGAAGGACCTCTGAAGAGTGATCTGTGCCCTTCCCCCAACCTTGATCAGGCTAAGTCAGACCTTGTTTTGCCACAGCTGGCCAGCCCACCTAGGATGGAGTCTTTTGACCTAGGTGAAGTCTATTGTCCTGCCACTTCTACAGCTTCCTGCAAGAAGCCACTAACCCGCTGAGCAGCTTAGCTTGCCTTCCTGATGAGATCCTGGCAAAGTAGGGGATGGGTTTCTCCCCTGTAAATTTCAGACCTTAGAATTAAACATTGAGCCTTGATCAGAGAACTTTGTCTTGGCTCGGTATTTCTCTTGCCATCCTTCCCATCCATCCCCAGCTTTCCTTTCAGGAACCCAGGAACCTGTGACCGCTGGTGGCTACACAATCAGCCAAGGAATGATCTGTAGTGCTTGAAACTACCAACATGCAGAGTTTACTTGCCACGGCAGCCCAACATCCCAATGACTAATATAAGAACCACAAGCTGCTCACATTTCCCCTGGGTGACACTATGAACTTTGACTTTGCCATTTGAAGCCCCAAGAGTGACCTGCTCAGAGCACCGAGACTAGGCTTGCAGCTTCCTGTCTGGGGGTTGCATGTGCAACATTTTACTTCCTTAGCTACCTTCGTCCTTCATTTTAAAATCTGTGAGCAAAGAGGTTCCTGTGAGGTGCCATGTCCTTTAGAGACCCAAATTACCCAAAGGTACTTGCTAGTCTTCCTGATTTTTCCTTCCCATGTCCTATTCTTGGGCTTAAAAGTAGAGGGTTCTGGGAATCGGGTATATGGCTTTAAACCACTACTTATTAGTCCTTGGCAACGCCACTTAATCTCATTAAACTTCAGTTTTCTCACCCACAAAATGGGTCTGCTTTGTGAGTTAACAAGACAGTGTACACAAAGCTACTAAAAGGTAATTATTAGTGGTGGCATTACCATTGTTAGTTCTTTATCAAGAATTGTTTACAGCCAAATGCCTAAAATCCTAATCATAGAGTTAATCAGAGTTGCGCACGTCTATATGCCCAGCATGGACAGAGTGCAGGATCCCAAGCACAGCTACAGAACTGGCCCAACACAAAACTGTAAACTTGCACAAACATTATGAGGTTTGTTTTTTAAAACTCAATCGTGTGGCTCTTAAGCATGAACTTTGTCCACAACAACATCACGTCTCAATATCCAAAGCGTGAACACACCTTCGAGCATTTCTGCAGTCCCTTCAGGATCAGCCTCTAGATGGCCATTTGGACTTATGAGTATTCCAGTTTCTGCTCAAGAGTTATGGGTCCTCTAGTTTCTGCTCAAGGTTTATTTTTCTCCAGCAGCATGAAGCTTCATGAAAACATCTCAGAAAGCATCAGTCAGGGGTGCAGAAGTCCCTGGATGAAGGCTGGTGTAGAGTCAGCCATGCCACTTCCATGAGTTCTGGGAACTAGCCTCCTGTGTGGCTTCTCTTTACAGTACTCAGCAACTCACTCTTGGAGAAAGATTATCTCTTTTTTTTTTGAAAGTAACCTGACCACCTGTCAAAGCTGGACTTCGATGAAGAGCTGAGCAGCTAGCCCGTGGCCGGGTGGCCTGGCTCTCATCTAGATCTGAGTAATTATACAACGTTGGCTGCTTACTCCCCATCAACTTGGCCTCTCATGCCAAGCCTCTTCTGCGGCTCCAATGACGTGACTGAAGAGCTCTGCAATTTGCCCCACACAGCCAAGGGCGCAGCAGTGTGACTGGCACAGCAGCTCCATGGTGGCCACTTGTGATTATGGATTACGAGTTCCTACTCAAGGGAAAGTAGTGACTGAAGAGAGGGACAATGGAGGAAGTGCCAAGTGTCCCAATTCCCTCCTGTCACAAACATAGAATTATACCTAACACTGGGCTTCAAGACAAATTATTTGATCAATGTGGTGGTGGTGGTGCACACCTTTAATCCCAGCACTTGGAAGGCAGAGGCAAGCAGATCTTTGAGTTTGAGGCCAGCCTGGTCTACAGAGTAAATTCCTGGACAGCCAAGGATACACAGAAAAACCCTGTCTCAAAAACCAAAACCAAAAATTAAAAAAAAAAATGATAAACTCCAAAATCTCTCTCTGAAACAGAGTCTCACTTACTAGTGAGACTTACATAGTTCAGACTTGAACTGTATAGTATATTGTCTAACTATGTAGTGTTCCCTTGGACTTGTTTTGTAGCCTAGGTTGGACTGGAATTCAAGAGCCTAGTTCTCAACCTCCTGAGTACTAGGATTACAGGAGTGTGCCTTCATGCCCATAGTCCTTTGATCATTCAATACGTATTTGCTGATACCCACCTTGTGCCAGGCATAGTTGTTCTGAATATATAATGATGAAGCAGACAGAAAGCTTCCTGCTCCTATGATGGCATGTCTAGAAAGGGCAAGCACAAATAAACATGCGGAAATTAAGTGATTTATGACAGCAAAGAGACACATTGGTGGGCAGAACAGAGGATGGCATGGGGCTGCAGAGCCCCATGACGGCGCAGGAATGAGATTTTATAGCCGTGATGCCATAGCCTGATGTGCAGCAGCCTTCAGAGTGTAAAGGTGGAGTGGAGATGGGCAGCTGTGGTAAGTAGCATCTGCGGACCCCAGTGGTAGCTTGGCAGGGCTCAGAGCTCAAGCAGCACAGGTGACTGGGCCTCCGGGGGTGGGGGGAAGACTCAGAATCCTGCCATGGCATCAGGGACACAGTAAGGCATTGATTGGATTTAGAGCAGTGGTTCACAGCCTGGGGGTCGTGACCCCTTTGGCAAACCTCTGTCTCCAAAAATACATACATTGTGATTCATAACAGTAGCAAAAATATAGTTGTGAAGTATCAACAAAAATAGTTTTATGCTTGGAGGTCACCAAAACATGAGGGGCTGTATTAAAGGGTCATACCTTTAGGAAGGTCGAGAAACAACTGGTCTAGAGAAGTTGGACACGTTCCCAAAGATATTTGTCACTGCAGAAATTATAAGCAGAATGGCTGTGTGGAGCAAGATGCCACTTTGACTTCTCATGTGACCAGTTTGTGTGCAACCAAATCCTGGTTTGGGAGGAGCTCCTACCTCTGCCTTCTCAATTGTAGGTATGGGGCTCATTTTACACACTTGCTGGAACCAAAGGATCTGCGCACACACTGCTTGTGCAAGATAAGTGGTAGCCATGCAACAACTTGTTTGTTGTCTTGTAGGGTCAGAAACAACCATAAGAAAGGGCAAGAGCCCCCTTGGGTCTTCCTGGATTTTTGGAAGCTCCTTCTGGTTCTTTCTGTTTAAAAGTGGCAGTGACGTCCTAGTCAAGGATTGCACTTTAACTGAAACTTCTTGTGGCAAAACTCATTCTGGCTTAAACCAATAAAATAGCATTCAATATGCCATATACCCCCAAGGAGAAGGACTCTAGGACAGTAGATAGTGTAGATGTGTCCCTCTGCGCAGTGCTTAGAAAACTAGAATAGCAGAGAGGACTGCAGATTCTGGTGTCAGCTGGCCCTAGTCCTGTCCCTCTGTCCCTTTACTGGTAAAGTGAGGCGAGAGGGTCAGGGCCATTCCCAGATTCAAGTGGTAATGAAAATAGGGTCACTCTGCAGAGCTTTTTGAACAATGTTCTGCTCTTTAGATGGTTCCCAGAACTCTAGCAACCAAAGACTAATTAGATCACTCAATAGGTTTTCTTTTAAGACCAACAACCCTGCCAGTTGCTCTGCAAGTGTGGAAAGACTACAGTGAACAATCCCAGGCAGCCTTTGGAGAGTTTCTCTTAAGCCTGGAATGAGCATGACTGTGGTAGCCAAAGAGCCCAGCAGACAGAGTTAGAATCAGGGTGGGCTTCCTAGAAATGAGGACTATGTTAAGATCTTAGAGGGTATTACAACAGGCAAATTTTTGGTAGGTCTGGGCATCTTCCCAGTTTTGGAAAGATAAGAACTCACAGAGTCTCAGTAACTCAGTGTGCCAAGGAATTAGAATGGGATATCAGAGAGTATGGAGAGGAAGACAATGAGGTAGGTGGGAGGGACTTCTTAACTATTAAGCTGCTAACTGTCTTGTGAAGAACAGGTTAGAAGGAAGGAGCAAGGGGGCCATGTTTAGTCCTCACTACTTTCCCACATGGCCTCACGCTGCAAGTATACAGCACAGAGCACTCACACAGTTCTCAATCCCATTGTGAATTCTTAGGTGGTAGAAAGCATGGATTGAATTTCTTTTGAGTCTTCCCTAGTCACTGGCAGTCTTGTTGGTATATGATTGGGTCCAAATGAGTCATGTCTCCACATCCATTGCCTACGCTGAATCTCAAGGGTATTTCCCATCAGTTGCCAGGAACCCCAAGACCCTACCTTGTTCTCATCCAATATCCCAACCACCAAGGACCTATTCTGTGCCTCTTACCCTAATATTATGAGCAGAACTTCCCAGAACTCTTTTCTGGGGACAATTGCTTCAACTCCTCCTTCTTATTCCCTACAGTATATCATCTCCACCCACCAAATCTTTCCAATCACTCCCAAACCAACTCTGTCTAGACTAATGGCTGGAGGATTTTATTCTGTAGATACAGTAGAGTGTGGAATGTTGATGGCCTTGGAGCCATCCAGATGTGAGCCTGAATCCCACCTGATAGCTGTGAAGTCACTCAATATCTCTATTTCTCTCATCTAAAGAATGGAACCAATTCTAGTTACTTGGATAGTTTTGAAAACCAAACAATGGTTATATGTTAGCATTGCTGACAACAATCACAGAGTGTACAGTTTCCAAAGTTCTAAGCTCCCCATGGCCACATTTTCTTTTTGTGGTAACTGATTCAATTCCCACAAAGTTTGTTAAATAATGAATTAGGGTCAATAGGAAGTAATTCCTTGGCACCAAGAGTTCCCTTTTCAAGACTCATCATACATGTAAGTTACTCCCATTCTAAGCCACTACAATATTTCCCCAAATATCCTGTGACTAGCACTCCCAGACCATGGAGAAATATCAGCAGTGATTATAATGAAGAGTAAACTATGCAAAGATCTCTCTTTTTTTGGATCACCAAGTGTACCACATCTAAAGCCTGTTGAAGCCAAGTTTCCATCAAGATACTAGTAGGTGTTTGGAGCATTGTTAGAATCACTAATGGAATCCATGGCTGCTTTCAAGCCCTTGATGGAACCAAGACCTTATAATTACATGAGTCTGTTCATTATCATGGGTCGGGTATGGGCATAGGAGAGAAAAAGAGTGAGGGACAAGGAAACAAATTAAAAAGTGTCAATACAAAGGAAGAGAGATAAAAACCACTTAAAATTCAAGTTAATTACAGGACCTTCTTAACCACATAGCAGAGTGTGGGACACCCAAATTGATTTCAGAGACTTAATGCAGGGCCACCTCGAGAAGAGCTGTGATACACATCGACTGTCTTCTGTCCCTTTTCTAATTATCTCTTCTATCTAGACACCTAAGACTGAGGACAAGAAGGGAGGGAGGGAGGAAAGAAAGAGTGTCTTAGAGTTTCTACTGCTGGGATAAAAACACCATGACCGAAAGCAACTTGGGAGGGAAGTTTGTTTCGGCTTGTGCTTTTGAGGTCACGCTCCATCACTGAGGGGACTCAGGGCAAGAACTCAATGCAGAAACCTGGAGGCAGGAACTGGAGCAGAAACCATGGAGCAATGCTGCTTACTGGCTTGTTCTCCATGGCTTTCCCAGTCTGCTTTCTTCGAGAAATCACCAACCCAGGGGTTGGACTGCCCACCATAAGTAGAGCCTTCCCACATCAATCATAGGTCAAGAAAATGCCCTACAGGCTTGCTTGTAGGCCAATCTGAGGGGGGTGTTTTCTTAATTAAGGACCACTCTTTCCAGATGAATCCAGCTGGTGTCAAGTTGACAAATGGCAACCACCACTGTGAATATGTATATAGTGTTCTCTGGTAAGTGCCTTACTGTTAGAAAAAAGGGATATGTAGATAGCCTATTGTTCAAGAAGTTGAAATGCAGGTTTACACATTAAGCCACAGTATTGGTTTATTGTTCAATGGCATAAGGAGTATGAACTGAGGCTCAAGGTTGATAAAGCACTCCCTATGCTTGCTTACCTCAACTGGCCTGTCACCGAAAGGCTGACTCTGAACCAGGTCTGATGTCCCCAATGCTTCCATGCTAATAGATAAGAAGCACTGGGTATTGGCAGAGTTTCCAACACCCAGTGTAGATAGAGCTCTATGAAGTCCTTGTGTCCTTCCATGCTGGCTAGTGACACAGCTAGAGAAATTTGGAAAGAAGGGTCCTCAATTGAGAAAATGCCTTCATCAGAGTGGCCAGTAGGCAAGCCTGTAGGACATTTTCTTGATTGACGATTAATTTGGGAGGGCCCTGCTCACTGTGGGTAATATCACCTCTGGGTTGGTGGTCCTGGGTGCTGTAAGAAAGCAGACAGAGCAAGCCATGGAGAACAAGCCAGTAAGCAGCTCCTCCCGGGTTTCTATTCCATCTCCCTGCCTCCGGGTCCTGTCCTGACTTCCCTCAAAGATGGGAGTATCTGAGAAGTGTAAACTGAAATAAACCCTTTCCTCTCCAAGTTGCTTTTGGTCATGGTAAACAGAAACTGTAAGACCATCAGACTTCCATAGATTCTATTCACTCTTCCTCCACTTTTATGACATGGTAAGGAAAATTGGAGACTGATTCAGTCTGAACTAGTTTTGGGTGTACACACAATAAGGCAAAACTGTGTCTTCAGGTAAACTTTTAGCGAAAACCTCCCGTTTTCCATCTGGTACCTACCCGTAAGTAGGTGAACATATGACTAAAAATATATTCCTTAGTTCCCTAAGGGAAGTTTTCAGTAGAAAAATAATTTTATGACCTGCTCTATCAATCAAAATTGAGCACCACCCAAGCCACTCTCCTTAGTAACCAGTCTGTCCTTTCTTCAGACTCTACACAAAAGGAGGCCCAGACTATAACCTGGGGCCCTGAGGGTGCTCACCCATGAGTACCTTCTGCCGGTCTTCACAGTATATTCCTTTCTAACCTGTCTACTTCTTTGCTTAGAATAAAGTCCCCCTGCTACTTTGCAATTACGTAAACCTGCATTTCAACTTCTTGAACAATAGGCCAAGAATATGCAAACATCTTGCCCAGACCCTGGACTAGCAGTGACACACAGGCTTCAGTCACTGTAGTCAGCTTTCTGACTACAAGTACCCGAGATAAACAACTTTTAAAAAAGAAGAGATTTATTTGACCTACATCTCTGGAGTCTCCAGTCCATCATCAGCTGGCCCCAGGGTGGGGAGGCAGCATGTCTTGGGGATGTCGATGGGAGCAAACTTACTCAGCCAGTGGCCAAGGAACAAAAAAGAGAGAAAGGAACAGTGGCCGGCTGGGGTTCCACAACTCTCTTCAAAGAGTCGCCACTGGGCCTGATCACCTGCCAACAGGACTACCCTAGGGACCAAGCTTTATGCCTGGACCTTCAGGAAGTAGAGTATTGATCCAAACCACAGCTTCTTTCTATATAATAAAGCAATGTCATGGTGATTGGAAGTATGAGATAAGAAAATAACTATGAAGACCTTAATAAATTATATGTCCAGCATGTTATTGTATGTGCTTGGGCAGCAGTTTTGTCTATGTTCATCTCATCACAGGTATGTGAGTCAAGAAATATGCCATGGCAACCCTAGGTCATGGAAATTTTTCAGCTGCATTGTAAATCTTTTTAAAAGGACTCCATTTTTATTTTATGTGTATGCATGTTTGCCTGCATGTAAGCCTGTGTACCATACGCATGCCTGGTGCCCACAAGGACAGAAGAGAACATCAGATGTCTGGTTAGATGACAGATGTATTCTAATTATACAGAAGAGGGCATTACAGATAGTTGTAAGCCACCATGCCAGTGCCAGGAACTGAATCTGGGTCCTCTGCAAAAGCAGCAAGTGTTCCTAACCATGGAGCCTTCTCGATAGCCCCATCCATTACATTCTATGCTATAGATGCCATATGTTCAATCTGTGATGACCATATTTGATATTTCCAGTACCCTCCATGCTCCTAGTATAGTCCTCAACCTTCTAAAATGTGGGGACAATCAAGAGGGAACTGAGGGGAAAGGCCAACTGGGAATCCGAGCTTTAGGGAGGAGTTTGACCCTGGGAGCTCAGTATACCTTGAAAGATCTCAGCACTGGGGCCTGGGATAGTGTATCTACAGTTCATGCCATGCAAAGGAGGAAGGGAGAGGGAGAGGGAGGGGGAGGGGGAGAGGGAGGGGGAGGGGGAGAGGGAGGAGGAGAGAGGGAGGGGGGAGAGAGAGAGAGAGGGAGAGAGGGAAGAGGGAAGAGGAAAAGAGAAGAGGGAGAGAGGAGAGAGAAAGAGAGAGAGAAAGAGAGAGAAAGAACCTGAAACCTGGATAGGGAAGTAGTGTTTGCTGAGATGGCATGCATTATCTCATTCAATCCTTAAGAACACTCCCATTTTACAGATAAGGAAAGGGAGCCCAGAAAAGTTAAATACTCCAACCAGGTCAGCCATCTTAGTAAAGCGACTCATTTCCTCCTGGTTTTGGCTCCAAAGCCTGAAGCCTGGATTCTTTTTTACAAAGACAGTTGTCTTTCTTTAAAGAAAAAAAATAAAATAAAATAAAAACAAGCTTCACAGGCTTTTAAATTCACCAAAAAGTTCCATTTTCTATTGAGTATCTTCCTGAAAGTGATTTATCTCTGTTTGGAAACAATGCCTACACTCCTAGTCAGCTTCCTCTGTCCTGCCTCCTTTTAGTGCTATGGGTATCATCATTGTGATGTGGAGTTTGTGGCACTTGGTCCCTGGGACTATTCCATAGTCGGGCTGCACACTTGTACATCCTTTAAAAATAAAAATAATTAAAAATAATTTTAAAATAATCTGTGCTCTACTTGAGTTTTTGTAGGTGACAGATAAATAAGCATATTCTCTCCATTTTAAAGTAAAAATTAGATTCCACTGGGGGGGGGGGGCGGGGGAGTGAGTAGTTGGTGGGTGAGCTGGCTTAAAAATTGAACCCTGTAAACTTTACAGGCACTCTACAGTGAGGCTAAATCCAACAGCCGTGAAACAAAAAATAGCACCGCCACTTTACAGGGGCTTTCCAGGAGACGCTAGAATTTAAGTGTTCAAGTTCAGCCCATGCAATAAAATGGAGTTTATGATGGTTTTCCGACAGGCGTAGGAGATGGAGAAAAGAATACTTCTGCTGGTGAGCATCCCAGAGGCAAAGCCTCCTAGGTGAATGTAAGAGGCTGACAAAGGTTTGCTGAGGAGAAAGCATGTTAAAATTAAAGTATCGAGATTCCCTGTTAACCAATGACTCTCTAGAAACTTTGTTTCCTTTCTCCATCCTCCCTCCTTCCCTTCCTCTTTCCCTCCCTCCCTCCCTCCCTCCCTCCACTCTTTCCTTCTTCCCTCTCTTTCTCCTTCTCTTCCTCCCTCCCTCCCTCCTTACTGTAGGGAAGTCTTCCTTAGTACCTCTAACAAGAGTGAAACTAATGAAAGCAGACTCCCTGAATCTTACCATCCCAGGGGTGAGACAGGCAGGTGAACAGTGACAGTCTCCCAGATGCTGTCCTGGAGATGTTACAATGTCTGTTGGGATGTGGTAGCAGTGCTGGGCTAGGTGTCAAGCCCTTCTGTGTTGGTAACGCATTACCCTCCCCAGCAGCAGCTCTGTGAAGTAGGTGCTGTTAACCTCATTTTGCAGGTTAGAGGAGGCATGGCACAGGACTTGCTCAAGGTGAGACAATGCACTGCAGAGAAGGCCAAGAGAGCCAAGTGGAACAGCGTGCTTTGCCTGGGGGTAGAAAACAGGAATGTAAAAAGGGATGAGGAGTTTCCTGGAGCAAAGTGGATGCAACAAGTACATTCTCCACACAGGAGCAGTGTGTGCCAAAGGAAAGTGCTCAGAAGCAGGGCATTTCAGAGGAGCAAGGGGGTTACAGATCAGAGAGAAGTGAAGGGCTGGGAGAGAGGCTATGAGTCCCAATAGGCGGAGTCAAATGAGAATTTTACAAAGGGCTTGAGACCACAGCAGTCAGCTGGCAGTGAAGAGTCAAGAAGACCCAGAGGGGAGACTGGCTGAGGCTAACCTACTGCAACGTAGGTGATGGTCTGAGCCAGGCTAGTGGGCTGTAAGCATGCCAGGAGGGAACTTGAAGAGGTTATGAACACTGTATTTGTATATGAGCAATTATCTTTCTGTAAATAGGAGGTAGGGATGATGAAGATTGGTAGACCAAAAAAAAAAAAAAAAAAAAAAAAGACATCAAATGATTTTATTGAGTAAATCATCTATTTTATTTGTTTGATTGATTTTGAGAGAGGGTCTCTCTGTGTAGCCCTGGCTGGCCTGGAACTAGCTAATTAGACCAGGCTGGCCTTGAGCTCACAGAAATCCTCATGCCTCTCTCTCTGGAGGTCTGGGATTACTTGTTAGCATTTTGTCTAAGCTCTACCCCACAGTTACCTGGCCAGGTATGCCTGCCTGACTCAGTATAAAAAGGGCTGCTCACTCTCTCTTGCTCTCTTGCCTTCTTGTCCCACTCTGTTCTCTCTCCCCTCCCTCCTCTCTCCACATGCTCATGGCCAGCCTCTACTCCTCTACTTAGTCTCTTTCTCTCTGTGTGCCTTTCTCAGTCTTTAGTACCCTCTCAACTCCCCTCCCCATGCCCGAATAAACTCTATTCTATACTATACCTTCATGTGGCTGCTCCCTCAGGGGGAAGGGATGCCTCAGCATGGGCCCTTGGAGGCACTCCCTTCCCCCACACCTGACTGCACCTCCACTGAACACATTTCCTCTCTCCTTGCCTTTTAATAAATACAACAATATTCATATATTCATTTTTATATAAAAAGTGGCATTATAATACCTTTTTTAAAAGGGCATTATGCATATAAGAAACCTAAAATCAATCTCTCTCTCTCTCTCTCTCTCTCTCTCTCTCTCACACACACACACACACACACACACACACACACAGAGCAACTGATATTTGGGAAGGACTTTAACCTTAAAGCTGAAGGCATATTAACTGAGCACAGGTTTTGTTGCTGTTGTTTGTTTGTTTGTTTGTTTTTCTAATCTGTAAGGAACCTTCTTATTCTAAGTTGTAGACTAAGAATTCAGGTTTGAGGAAGCTGAGTGTTAGTCTTTCCCTGGCAATCAACAGTGTGCCTCCCCCTCTGGCTGTTCCTACTAAGTCTCCTTTATTATTGCTAGGGTTATCGAACAGCAGCAAACATGTGCTACCTGGCCAAAGCCACACAGCAGGTGACAGAAAAAGAAGTAAGACACTTGGACAGCATGGTATGATCCAATCTGAAGTGACTTCTTAGACTTTAGGAGAAAGTTAGGAAATTTTGCTTAGGACGAGAAAGAATATTTTACACAAAAGAAAACATTTTTCAAAAATACAAACGCGACCTAATTTAATTTCCCATACATGTCTCCACCGGCTTTGGAGGAAAAAAAGGTTAAAATGCAATTCTCTAAAACGAAGTTATTTGATAGAAGAATATTAACCTCCTCGCCCCTTGTACTTTGACTCGTTTTCGCTGCTTTTCATTTTTGTTTGTCGGTCTATTCATTTTGGTGAGACCAGGCACGTTGCTAGGTAACGGGCCCATGGCGGGCCAGCACGTTAGTCTGGCTGGCTGGCCCGGGTGGCAGACTTCCCTAGTGCTAGCTGGCGGCAATGCAGTCTCTCACAAAAAGCATTTATCACCGGGCAGGCACAGTAATGGCCACTCAGTGGAGGGGAAATTGAGCTGACCCGAAGGCCAAAGCTGTTAGGGAGACTGGTGGGAAGGGTAACAGGGTCAGAGCACCCTTTTCCCACCCACTTAGTGGGCAGAAAGCGGTACAACAGCCTAGCCACTGTTTCCACTAACATATCCCGAGGCTTTGCACCTGAAATAAATGTTTGCTTGACATTAACGATAAAAAAAAAAAAAAAAAAAAAAAAAAAAAAAGGCAAAAAATAAAATCGGTTTGTTTCGAGAACAATGAAGCAACCAAGGAACCCTGTGATTTAAAGTTAGCCTGGGCCCCAGAGATCTGATTTGGATAGCCACACCAGAAGGGAGATACGCAGGGAAGGGGCGTTCTAAACAATTAGGGCACTCTCGTAGTGAGCCTACAAACATGTCTGTACACCGAGGAATCTGAACGTAGGTAAGTGGAATTTATTTCACAGTCATCAAATACTGGTCACAGCAGAAACCATCCTCTCAAATTCCAATTAAACTACATGGCATTTTCCTTTAGTATTAACTTTGGGCTACCATGAGATACAGTTTATCAAAACAGGAATGTCTTAAGGTACTTTTGAAACACCAAAGGGACAACACGTATTTGAATGCTACAGTTACCTACACCTTGCATGCTTTAGATTTTTCTAGAAATTTCATTATTTCTTTGTGTTTTTTTTTCTCAGAATTATTTTTACATGAATAACTAGAGAAGAAAATAGATGCTAGAGCAAAAGTCAGAAATATATGAATAATGCCTGTAAGAATTAAAAGCATTATAAATGCTATCAAAATTACACACAAAAGCTACATTCAATGGTGGGAGAACACAGAAGTCTCTTTCTTGGCCTGCTTACCTTTTGCAATTAACTGTATGCCATGCCATTTTGTGCTAGAACTTGAAAATTTATATGAGAAATTATATAAAAGACCTCAAACGTCCACATTAAAAAGTAAGTGTTGCATATTACCCGGATTTCATTTTTAATTATGCTCCATAATGAGCAATATGCAGTTCCAACACAGATTTACCTGGGTGCAAGCTTGGCCTTTGTTCTGCTGAGGAACAGGTAACTACCTATCTGACATTAGTACCCAATCGTTGTCCACTGTGTGAACTGAGCAAAATGGCTCTCCTCTCTGCGCACCGGTTTCCTACCCAAAAAGGGAAGGAAATCCAACCTGGACTACCCATCTTCATGGCCCCGGGGCTCACACGTATGAAATGCCACGCAGATAGGAGACAACAGTTGTTTTGAGAAGGAAAAAATGGAAACACAGCAAGGCACTAGAAAGATGTAGGGGGCGGGTCTCAAGAGCGCCCCCGGTTCTGCTGGTTTGATAGGAACGAACATCTTGTCACGTTTAAGAGGCCAGGTACCTGCCAGGCGGAGCCAGCCACCTGTGGTCTTTTTGGCCAAATGAGCCTCACATTCTCCACAGACAGGGGAACGCTGCGGCTTTCTTCAGAAAGGAAACAGTGCTGGGAAACGCCCCGAGGAGCCTGCCAGTTCTTCACTCTGCTCTTCCGCTTTCAAACAACAATGTTTAACCAACAAAAGGAGAGACCAAGTCAACCCCAGTTTAGTGATTCCCCTGAAAGTCATCAAATAAAAACGTGAACTTTAAAATTGATCAGGATTAATTTCACTGACACTGTATCATAACATATCCCTCTTCAGAGACTCATTTGTTGAGCTGCAGATGCAAAGAAAGTGAAGAAAGAAATAAATCAGAATACAATACGGCAATTAGACTTTTGCCACTGATCGAATACTAAAAATGCACGATTTATCAAAGCATTAACAAACAGAGGTAAACACAAGACTTATATTTTCTTTTGGAACACCGAGAGAGGAAGATTAAAATAATAACCAAGACCATGTGTATCGATAAATTTAATTTATAAATGTTCAGTTGCCAAAAGATGCCATTTCATCTGCTAGTTTGAAGACTGCTACAAGGAGGATGATTTATCAAAGCTAGTGCTATCCAGTACAGAACACTGCAATCACTCTCATCTCTACCTACCGACACTTGCCTTCCCAGATGAAAGCGCTCCAGTCAGTGGGAAGTACAGTGTGGTTAAATGTACCAAGCTTGCATTTGAAATTAAGTATGTATATAGTACATTCCTTTCCATGGAGTGTCCTCTCCAGTACCTGTGCCAGACATGGCCCTTACATCATCCTCTTATTTTACCATGGCACCACCCCAGGAGTAGCTATCCATCATTATCATCCCAATATACAGATGAGAAAAGTGAGTCTGACAGAAGAATGACAACATTTAGGACATGGTTTCATTATGTAGCCCAGGCCGGCCTTGAATGTCTAATCCTTCTGCCTCAGCCTCCCTTCTCTGGGAATTATAGACCTGCATTGCCAGGCATTGATGATATCTTGTTTTTCATAAATATTAGAGTCAGGATGTGAACCCAGGCCTCCTTAATTTCAAACTGCACTCACAGGGGCTGGAGAGATAGCTAGGAGTATTTTTTTTTTTTTTTTTTTTTTTGGCTTTGCAGAGGACTTGAGTTTAGTGCCCAGCACTTGAATGGTGGCTAACAACTACCCATAACTCCAGTTCTAGGGGATCTAATGTCTTCTCCCATGGCTGACAGGCATGCATGCAAAATATAAACAATACACATAGGAAAACTCATGCACAGAGAATAGAAATAAAATTTTAAAAATGTGCAGTCCTAGTCACAACTCTGGATCTATTTAAATACAGGTGCTTGAAAGACAAACTAATATCTGACAATTAAGTTTGGATCGAAGAATTTTATTTTATTTTTTTTGCATTTTTTAAAGATTTGTTTATTTACTATATGTGTGTACACTGTAGCTGTCTTCAGATACTCCAGAAGAGGGCTATCAGATTTTTGTTACAGATGGTTGTGAGCCACCATGTGGTTGCTGGGATTTGAACTCAGGACCTTTGGAAGAGCAGTCGGTGCTCTTAACCGCTGAGCCATCTCACCAGCCCGGATCGAAGAATTTTAAACCTTCTTTTCTCAGATCAAGAAGCTGAGATGAACTGGTACCCAGAGACCTTGCAGGGGCACAGTTAGATATAAAGTCTCTGCAAACACGCCTCAGTAGCTAGTACAGCTAAAAATGTGGTGGCACACACCTGTATTTGAGCGCCCAGGAGGCTGAAGCAGGAGGACCACAAATTCAATGCCAATCTTGACTAAACAGCAAGATCCTGTCTCCAAAAATATTAAATACCAGTCAATGCCAATACTTCTATCTCTATGTCTTGGTCTTTGTATTCCTGTATAAAACATCATGACTAAAAGCAAGCTGGGGAGGAAAGGGTTTATTCAGCTTACACTTCCACACTGCTGTTCATCATCAAAGGAAGTCAGGACAAGAAACGCAGGAAGGACAGACAGGAACTTTGAGGCAGAAGTTGATGCAAAGGCCTTGGAGGGGTGCTGCTTACTGGCTTGTTCCCCTGGCTTGCTCAGCTTGCTTTCTTATAGAACCAGGGGTTATTAGCCCAGGGATGGCACCACCCACAATGGACTAGCCCCCGCCCCTTGATCATTAGTTGAGAAAATGTCTTACAGCTGGATCTCATGGAGGCAATTCCTCAAGGGAGGCTCCTTTCTCTGTGATAACTCCAGCTTGTGTCAAGTTGATACACAAAACCAGCCAGTACACTATACAAAGATCAAATATCATATCTGCTATGAGACTACGTAGGGCTAGGGAAAGCGGTTTATTTCATCCTGCTGACCTCGCCCACACAGCTTTCTGTGGGGCACAGAACACATTGAGTTCTTAGTTCTTAGACTCATCCCAGGTATTAGCGTCATGTACCCAGCATTCAAATGCATTACCACATATCGGTCTAGTGCTTACCATTGCCATGTGCCAGGAATTTGATGGTGGTTGTAAAACTGGCTTGCACAGAAAGCAAAAGATTATTATTATTATTATTATTATTATTATTATTAATTTGCTCATTTGTATTATTTTATTATCACTTTATGTGTAAGAGTATTTTGCATACATGTATGTCTGTGCATCACATGCATGCAGTGTCCACGGAGGGTTCCAAATCCCTAGGTACATAGTTTATAATTATATTATGGCATGTTATTGATTGCTCTGAAGTCCCTGTTGTTTTGTTGGTCTCACAGTGTGGTGACCCCAGTACAGAGGACAGGCAAGTGCTCTACCGCTGTGCTACATGCTCTGCCATATTTTTGACTTTCTGTTTTGTGAAAGTCTCACTAAATTGCCAAGGCTGGCCTTGAACTTGGAATGCCCCTGCTTTAGCCAATGTGGTGTTTCCATACATGCACACACATGTCATGGCCACACCAGGTAATCATTTCTGCCCGGTTAGATGCTTTGAAACACCACTTCTTTGTGTTTGCAGCCCGTCAGTGCCTCTGTGCTACTTCTTTATGAAACACCTAAGTTATTGTGAGCTATAGTAACCACTGTTCTGCAAAATTCTATAACTCATCTTCCGATCAAACTGTACCTCAATATTCATTATGCAAGTACACATGTATATGCAGGTCACATGTGTGTCCAAAGGGGTATGTGTATGCAAGGACACATGCTTGTGCATGTGTGTCTGTTGTAACAACCAGAAACCAAGCTCAGGGGTTGTTTTCAGGAGCCATTCACCTTGGGTCTTAATGCAGGGCCTTTCACAGGCCTGGGGCTCACCAATTAGGCTAATCAGCTGGCTAGTAAGCCCCAATAATTCTGTCTGTCTGTCTTCATCTGTCCATCACTGGGAGTGCAGGCATGTTCCTTCAGGCCTGTCTTTTTACTTGAACAGAGGTGATGGACCTCGAGTCTTCATGCTTATGTGGAAGTCACTTTACTGACTGAGCTATGGATTTGTTTTTTAATTCCTGACTTATTTCATTTCATAGAATATACTCCTGTTGCCATAAATTTTTTGGCAGGAGAAATATTCCTTTAGACAAAGATGGATAGATAGATAGATAGATAGATAGATAGATAGATGATAGACAGATAGATAGATAGAGATCAGACAGACATTTTCTTTAGCCTATCATCTGCCTATGGACAACTGTTGATTCTGCTCTTGTGTACTGTGATACTGCTGTGCTAAACACACGCACATTCTCTTCATCCCAGCAGCTGTCCTGTGTTTATCATGAAAACAGAAGAAAGAGTCCATGCTACACGTGCAGTGAGGATTGCAGTGGGAGAACTGAGCCTTGGCTTCTTCAGCATCCTTCAAGTACGCTGAGACCCCACACCTTTGTGAAGGAAGTTCCCGCTACTTGGAGCACATTGATTTATCTGTCAAAAATGTCATCATTTTTCAGATCCAGATCAGATCTGACTTCCTTCCCAAGTTATCCCACAATCTACTGAACATGACTCATGTGACCCTAAAATCCCTTCTCTGTTGCAGAATCTGTCACGTTATGGCTCCTTTGCTGCCGGTTTTTCTCCTCACCCACAACCGGAAGTGGTGTTCTAGCAGATGGGGGTGGAGCTAACAACTTAATCTTCTTTCCAGCGATTAGCTTGGTGATAAACTTGGGATGTAGATTTACTGAAGAAAAGACATGAGATTGCTTTTTGATAAGTAATTAAGCTTAATTGTTTATTAAGGCCTATAAAAGTTAAGACCTTCACCTAAGTCAAAAGAAACTATGGTCCAAGTGAACCCAAAACCCACATTTCAGAACAGTCACCACCACCGCCGCCGCCGCCGCCACCACCACAACCACCACCACCACCACCACCACCACCACCACCAGAGTCTATAATATTTAATACCCTATCAGTGCAGCAGCCATACTACTGCAACAACAATACTTGTATCCTCGGATTTGCACAAAACCCTTAAAAAAAGAAAAAAGAAAAAGAGCACTTTTGAAATTGCATTCCTGAATACTAGAAAAATACAGCTGTCAGTAGTCACATGAGACTTGGCTGTGCCTCGTGAAACTCAAGCTGTGCTAACAGCGGCATGTGTGGCTGTTTGTTGCTCTATACCACAGGTGTGGAGCTCGCACAGCGAGGAGAGCTTCCCACGTTCAGAGTGATGTTTACAGACCAGCAAGTTAGAAGGGACAGAAGCGGCATCCAAACATGACTGATATTCTTTTGATGTCGGCTACATGCAATGCCTTTCTGTCATCGTAGCTAGATTATTCCCCCCCCCCCCCAAAGGAGGTGAGTCTATAAAATTAGAAAGTAATTTTCCTTTTGTGTACTGGTTTTCTGTTATAGAAGAAATGTATTTAGATTTTTTTTTTAAATCAAATTATTTATCTTAGTGCTCCCTCAAGTTTCCAAACCGCTGAGCAACACCATGCTTCGGTCTGTGCTCTCCTCTCTAAGTCTATCTGGGTAAATTAATTACAAGGCAATCCTCAGGAATTAAGTGTGTTTTAAGTTCAGAGGCATCTGCTCAGAGACTTCTAATGCCGCTAAATAGTCCCTTTGGAGATGCACTCGTTAGTGTGAGTGGTATAATTTTCATTTCCGCTGGCACTGTGGCATATGACTTCTTCGGTTTCAGCTACCCTCTGATTGACCTGTCAAGGGCATAAACCACCCTGAAGATGTTCTTGCAACATTTATGCTTCTCCAGTCAGTTTGAAGGACCAGACTATCTGCGCCATGGAAAGGAAGAACAGATTTCTCCCAATTTCCATGTGAAACATACTCTGTACACACACACACACACACACACACACACACACACACGGTGGGGGGAGGAGTCAGAACTTATAATAGGCTTATTAGGCAACAGAACAAAACAAATAAACATTTTCTTAAATAAGGGATATTCCATATATCTGAAGTGGGTGAGCAGAGAGGGGGGTGATCTATGGTGCTGTTAATCTATTATTAAGACAGAAATGCATTTTTAAGCTGAATGCCAATACAATGTTTCCAGGGGGAGGGAGGGAGGGGACACAAAAGACTGAAAATTACATTTTGGATGGTTTTTTTTTTTCCCCCTCTTCTCTTCTAAAATGAGGATGTGGTAAAGTTTATCACCAGATTTTTCCAAAGCCACTGCATAAAGGCCTGCTTTCCGTCTATTTTAAGAGAGCAGCTCCCCCTGGTTCAGAATAAGATGAAGCAGAAATCAGTCTGCCCAGCTATGCAACAGGGGAATCTTTGGCAACAACATAGAAGAGCCACTCAGCAGCCACCCTTCTGCCATTTTGAATTTTGAAAAGGTTAAATGTAGAAAAAAAGAAAACACTAATCTTTTGAGTAAAACAGAGGTAAAGCTTTGCTTGAAGCCATTCGTGCATTATCAAATTGTGACTTAAGTCATGTGTGCATTAGCAAATGCACAAGAAGTTAACAACCAGCTGTCCCCATGGACCTGGCTATGGAATCTCCCCAGTGGTCCTTACATTGAAGGTTTTGTCTTAATTCTTGGGAATAGTGGAACTTTTCAGAGGTGAGTCCTCATAGAAGGAAGTTAGGTCATTGAGGGGCTAATTGGGACCATGGCCCCTTCTCCTTCTCCTTTAGCTCTCTGTTTCCCAGGCACCCAGAGGTGAACAGGCCACCTGGCCCCCAGCACACATCTGCATCTGCTCTTCCCTCCTGCTCTCAGCCCAGCCCTCCCTCTGGATCCCAGTCTCTCCCTGCCTGCTCCCAGAAGCAATTACACACTCACCTCGTGGAGGCAAGTCATCTCCCTTCACCAGTTGCCATCTATCTGCCTTACAGGGTCTGCTAGGTTCATGAGTACCTTGGGGTTTGCATATTTGTTTATGTCCTCTTAAGGGAGTTAGACTATAAAGTCTCTCCCTGGGTTCCTTGCCAATTGCTGGGCCTCCCAAACAAGCTGGAGTGCTAGAACTGTCAAATGGTTCTCAACCTTGAGCCAAAGCACTCACCATCTCCCAAATGGCAACCCAAGATCAATAGTACACTGATTTGGAGATACTGAAGTTTGGTATCACAAATTTAGGTCCTGGAAATCTGATTGTTCCCAATTACGAGAAATCTGCAACTTCTCCTTCTGGGCCACTTTGGTGCAAATCTGGTAAGGTCAAGGATGATGTCTAAGTTTCTTTGCACTGATCAACAAGCACGGACCCTAGAAAGTTACAAGTGAGTAAATACCAATGAAGGATCATCAAAGATCCATATATTATTTTCTGTAAGGTTATGGCTTAAAAAATCAGTCCAATCATACCAACTGCACAGCCTCCAAAATATATCTATTATATTAATAAAATTATAGCTGTTATATGAGAGAAGAATAAATAAAGAAACTATAGCTGCAATATGCCTTACCTTTGCTCAGCTTTTGTAGTTAGTGCCTTCTGACATGTTGTCAAGAATGTTAAAAAAAATTGGTCACCACATAAGATGAGTAAGTTTTAGGCATAAATTTTTTGCAACCAACTTTTAATAAGGGTTCAATCTCTCCTCTAGCCCACCACCCAACAGAGGTAGTAGAAGAGAAAAGTTGTTAGGATATGAGGGGATGGACCTGTTCAGCAATAGTTCTTTGGGGCAAGCTTGATCTTTGTCAGCAGTTCTATCCCATAGTAAATACCAAATACAGTTCAGCAGCTACAGTCCAGTCCTTTCAGCAAGCAGACACCAGGTGACTGTAATTCAATCCTGAAAAAACTACCAGGCTCACCAACTGGCCTAAGGCAAGGCCACAGAGGCAGCAAGCCTCATGAGCAGTTCTTGAGTGAGTTTCTTTCAATGGCAGCATCACCACAAGTTGAGCTCAACAAAACTATGTAAGGCAAACCAATACATGGGTATCTTTATCGAAGAATAGCAAGGCAGAGCAAACCAAACCAAAGCTCAGTGCCCGTCTCTCACTGTCTGTGGGGTCATATTTATACTCCTTCAAGAGTTCTTTCACATGTTTCTATATCCAAACATCCTTTCACCTGTGTCTGCTTCAGGAAAACAGCCTTTCACATGTTTGCCTTAGCAAGACATCCTTTCACTTGTGTGCCCCAGCAAAACACCATTTGGCACAGCTAACTTTCCAAAGAAACTAGAAGTTTTCACTTCAGCAAGTTTGTTGGGTTCTTTGATTATAAGCAAAAGAATTTAATTCTATTAATGTAAACAGAGAAAGAATATTCTGAAAAGATTCAGTATCATAAATAATCTCCCTGTTAGCTGCAGAAGCAGTTTTAGAAAAGAAAGATCAGCCTCAAAAAATCTATGGCCTGACCCCAAATACATACGCATCAACCCTTCTTGTGATGTTACAGTACTTAGTCAAGAGTCAAGAGTCCCAGTAGAGAAAGGATGATTACCCTAAAATAGGTCCACCTGCTGGTTAAGAAAAGAGAGCCTTGTTTACTTTGATCCCAAACACAACCATGGAATGCAAAACACAAAACAAAATGGAGGACATGCCTTTAGGAAAAAAAAGAAGGGATGCATGTGGCTGGAACCCCACCCTCACTCCGGTACTCAATACAGTTAAACAGGAATTTAAGAAAGTTGTATATTGCAAGTGCTTATGTATACCAAGCACATAGAATGCAGATTACCTTATACAAACATATGTCTCACTTCTTTGAAAACATTCTGAAAGAAAAAATATTTTGTCCCCACGTTACAAATGGAGAAACTGAGGCTGACCTAGACTTAGGTAATTTGGCCAGTACCATCTATTTAATAAGCACTGAAGTGAAATTTGGACTTGTTTATCAGATACTTGTTGGAAAAGAATAATTATTGTGTTGCACAAAGGAACACAAGGATAAAAATAATATGACAAGGCAATTTGTTTTTTCAAAAGGGTGCATCAGAGCCCAAACTGGGCTAACAAGTAGCATACCCTGCCAAAATGGCCTCCGTCTTTTATTGATGAAGTAGGTGGTGACTACTACTCATCTCCTTAGTGAGCTGACTTCACAATCTGACATGATTGGCTAGTTTGAACAAAGGGAATGTTCAGGAAATATGGACCCTTCTCAGACTGACTAACCTTTAGTAGAAAAAAAATAAACAAAAACAAAAAAAAAAAAAACCCTGTCTCTAGCATATCTACACTATCCTGTGTGTGCAAGCTTAAGTCACAATTATTGATGGATTTTCCACCCTGTGGCTATACATTGAATGAGGCTCAACACTGAGCATTGAAGAATGCCATTCCAGTCTTGGCTTTGCCATTTTGTAATCATGTAACTGCAAAAGCATCTGAGATGTGGTTCCTCAACTGCAAGTAGAGAATGATAGTATCTGATCACCAGTCACAGGAAGAGGAAATAGCACAGGCTTAATGACATCAACCAAGCATCTGAAGAAGTGTTAGACAGATAGATCCCTCCTACTGTAACAACTCTGAGACACTCAACTTAGGGAGAGAAAACGTTCGTTTTTGGCTCATAGTGTTGGAAGCTCCTGACATGGAAATTCCTGATTTCTTTGGAAACTTGGTTGTGTCACGTGATGTTCTTCTGGAAGCTGTTTTGTGAGTGGATATTTTGCTGAAGCCAACACTTGAGAGGGTTTGACATTAGGAAAAAATATAAGTAGAACTCACTCTTGCAACGCTTTACTTCTTGGTTGATCTTGGCAGATCTTCACTTGCGGTGACTTCTTAGAGAGAAATTCAACAAAGAACTTCTTGTGGTATTCCAGCTGCTTTTTGCCATTTCCGCTGACTCATTCTGATTTGATGGAGCCTTGGAGTTTCTACTGGATCAAGTCGATGCTACTGATTAGTGTTTGGTGTTTGCTATTTGACTGGCCTGCTGATATCCTGACTACAAAGAATGGAATTGCACCGAAGAACTACTTCTAAATAGATTCACAACCCTATTAATCCTATTAATCGTCTTTCTCCCCTACCTTTGGTCAGTGGGCTAGGAGGGAGGTTGAAGCATTAAAGAACCCCAAATAAAGTAGACTTTGAAAAATCTAAGCCTACAAGCTCCAGCCTGTGGTGATGTAGATATATTATATTACCTTCAGGCCTGTGAAAATTAACATCGTTGCAGGATCATGTGGCTGAGGGAAAATGTTCACACAAAGGTCAAGACTAAAAAAGAACAAAGAGCCTAGAGTCTCATAATATCTTTCTTGGAATGCCTTCATTGACCTAAAAGACTTCTTCCTAGACTCTACCTGTGTGTGTGTGCACGCGAGGGCACATATATGCTTGTAGGTGGACATGTATGTGTAGAGACCATAGGTTAACATTGGGTGTCTTACTCAAAGTTTCCCACCTTATTTTTTTTAAAGACATTCTCTCTCAGAATCAAGAGCTGAGGGATTGATGGACTCAGCTAGACTGGACAGCAACAAATGCCAGAGATTTTGTCTCCTCCTCTGAGACTCTGGAATTATAGGCACTTGCTTCCACTCCCAGTTGTCTGTTACATGAATCCTGGGAATCTGAACTCAAGTCTCCATTCTTGTATGGCAAGTACTTTTCTGACTAATCCATCTCCTTGGCCCTAGGGCCCCTTTTCTTATAGATTCCATGACCTCCCTAAAGTACCAAGCTGAGGACAAGCCCCTAAGCATCATGAGCCATCAGAATGCAGTTCAGATGAAAGCCATGGTGTGATGGTTTGGATGAGAAATGTGTCCTGAAGCCTCATGTATTTGGACACTGGGTCCCCAGCTGATGGCTTTGTCTGGGGCAGTTTAGGAGGTGTGGTCCCAGGGGAGGAGGCATATCATGAGGGCATGCTTTGAGTGTTTGTAGTCTCACTCCATGTTTAGTTTGCTTTTTTGATTTCGTGTTTGTGCTTTAAGATGTGAGCTTTCAGCCTCCTGCCCTGTAGTCATGCCTGCTGGTTGCTCCCTCACCTCCCCACCTTGAAGGACTCTTATCCTCTATTATCATAAGCTAAGCTAAGTTCTTTCTTCTATGAGTTGTTTTCTGGTCATGGTGTTTTATAACACACACACACACACACACACACACACACAAGGTAATTAGTATGCATGATCATGTCAAAGCTTCATTTCTTTTATGAAAGAAATCAAGATGATATATAATAGGATTTGTATAAGAAATTGAAAAGATAGTATATAAATTGCTCAACAAATATTATTCTCTTATTACTTCATGAGGATGAGAAAAATAATGAATATGAAAACTGCTTCAAAAGGTTGTGATATGCTTTTATGCATATGTTGGTAACCGGAGCAATTAGGAAGCAATTAGGAAAGATATTTAAAACAAACAAACAAACAAACAAACAGGTTTTCAGTAGCTTAAGAAGTGACAGAATTCACTGGGAAAGAAATTACTATTTGGTGGAGAAAAATACAGAGTGTGGCAGAGAATAGCTTCTGGTTCTCCCAAGCACATCTTCTTCCTTTTGGGTACACAGCTCAGTAAAAAATTCCAGCATCTCTTGCAGCTAGGTGTGGCCGTATTGAAAAGCCACAGGATATAGAGGCTTAGGTCTCTAAATTTCTGCTTGGAGGAAGCCAATCACTGATCAGGGCCATACATTTGACATTCTTAAGCAAAAATTGGTGATTACCTATTACGACAACATACTGTTTTGGCGTATAACATATATATGTTGATACGTAGGTCCAATGTATTACATTTATTGGTGGGGGTGGGAGAGAATCCTCACTTCCAGCATTACTCACAATTTAGAATGCTTCTTGCTGTGGAAGTTGTCTGGTACAGTATAGGATACTAAGTAGAAATCCCAGATCTCTTCTTAACAGATGTCAATAGCCTCCCCTCTTTTTGTGTCCCCTGAGGGCAACAAATGCCCATGGTTGCAGGTCTCTGCCTTAACCATATTAGGGAATTCATTCACTTTTTCAAAACTATGAAAGCCTGGGCAATAAGAAAAGACTTTCCTAGAAAAGAGTTTAGTAAGTTAACTTTATGGCCTGCTTTATGTTGGTCATGATTATGCCTGATTATCGTTGTCAACTCTACAAACTCAAGAGTTCCCTGGGTGATGTCTTCTGGGTCTGTCTGTTGGGGTTTACTTTATTTTATTTTATTTTTTTAAGATTTATTTATTTTATGTATCTTAGTACACTGTCGCTGTCTTCAAACACACCAGAAGAGGGCATCAAATCCCATTACAGATGGTTCTGAGCCATCATGTGGTTGCTGGGAATTGGACTCAGGACCTCTGGAAGAACCGCTGAGCCATCTCTCCAGCCCGGGAATTATCTTGATTAAGTTAACTAATGTGGAAAGATGGTCCTACTGTGGGTGGGGCTGCCCTGACAGAGTCTCCTAGACTGTGTAAATGAAGAGAAGGAGCTGAGCAGCAGCTCCTCCCCTCACTCGTCCCTCTGTCTCCTGATTGTGAGTGCTACATGGCCATCGGCTTCGGGGGGGGGGGCACCTAAGACAACAGAGTATATGCTAAGACGGTGTCTGTGAATGTGGTACTTTGAATAAAAATGGCCCCCATAGGCCCATAGAGAGTGGCACTATTAGGAAGTATGACAGAAAATAAACAGATAGATGATAGATGATAGACAGATAGATAGATGATAGATAGATAGATAGATAGATAGATAGATAGATAGATAGATAGATAGGAAGATAGGAAGATAGACAGACAGATGTCAGAGGTAAAAACCTTGTAAGTGCAGCACAAGATATAATTAAGAATCAAGGCATCTTGAGGTTTACATCCACTCTGCCATTATGCATTAACTTGCCACTGCACTAACAGCATAGGCAGCTATGATTTTATTCTCCTTAATCTCAAAAGAAAAACACCAACCTAAGAGAAACAGGTCCTGTGTGTGTGTGTGTGTGTGTGTGTGTGTGTGTGTGTGTGTTCAGTCTAGAGGATTACTGTCCTTAACAGTGAACACTACTGGGGAAACCAAAACACATGCAACCTCACAGGGGACAGGTGGAGCCAGGCAACACCCCTGAATTATCAACACATATAACATTATGGATGGATGGATGGATGGATGGATGGATGGATGGATGGGTGCATGCATGTATGTATTATTCTGTGCCCACTCTGGAAACACATGTGTCAATCTGTTCTCCAATTGCATGCATACTTGGCTTGGGTATGCTAAGCTAGCAACAGCATAGCATCATTCATACAGAAAGCCCAGAGTAATCAAAGAAACATTAATGGGAACTGGGTCTACTAAGGAATGGGAGGGGGCAACATCTCTAAGAACTCAGATTACCCTACTGTGTTCATTGGACCCAGGAAAAAGTCCTTGCCAGCTTGCCTAATCACGTACATTGCTGATGGAAGAAGGAATCCAGGGCCTGCTGCCCAAGAGGAGTCTCCTCAGAGCCGGAGTAGGCATCTCCAGCTAGAACTTGGGGATGGTCTGAGAAAGTTCCATCCCTGAAAGATGGATACCATTGATCATTTGTTCCTAGACACAGTGCACTTCAGGCTCATTTTGCTTTGTAATTAAGAAGAAAGCCAGAAACATCATTTACACATTAAGAATTTAATAGATATATTTTTCTAGCTTTATGCATTAGCACAGGACAGCCCATTAATGAAATAAGTCTTCCTTCAGGGTCAATTTAGATGGCTGTAATCTTCTGCAAATATATTGCAAATGAGGATCATTTAATGATCTTAAAACTAACTGCCAGGAGAGGATTGTTATAACTCTCCAGACAACAAGAAGAGACCAGCTATGGGGACAGTGTCCTATCTTTCACTTAAGACATGTTTGATTTCTGGTTACTGCATCTTAAAATTTGCTTATCTTCTGGTTTGTCTTGTCTCGGATGGCTGGCTGGCTGGCTTAGTTTGAGTTCAGGAAATCTTAGGGAAGTATTAGATTAATATTTTGCATTGCTGGTAGGAGGATGACTGGGGGCCTCTGCTCAACTCCTCATAACCTAACCCAGCCCATTGCCTGCTGAAAAACTTCTCTGCCTGACAGTTCTGTCTGATATACGTACCTACTATCATGACAGTACTTAGCATGTGTGCAGCAGCCACGATTTTGAAAAGTCAGTCACATGTTTGATCTTATTTACTCTGGAAACCAACATCAGATGGCAGGCATGGGACAGGTCATTCCTTTTCATAACTACAAAAGCCTCTGGGGCCAAGGGACCAAGTGCTGGTCTCCCCCTCACACCCACATTTTCTCTCCCCAGTAAAGAAACACTATGAATCATGCCTTCTGACTCTTGATCTGGTCTCTATTGTGTCCCTTGGGAACCCAGGCACCTTTGCAGAGCACCAATCTAAATGCCACGTGTTTCCTCAGAAAATGTATAGCCTAGCTAGAGAAGGCAAAAGACACCCCCCTCAAAAATATAGATCAGAATTGATGTGTCTGTGGTAATTATCGAATCAATGGGATACACAGAGTGTTTGTGGGTTCATGAAAAAGCTGTGGTACACAGCAGTGATGGATTGCATGCTGTATCCAACTCCCAGACTTCAACTCCAGCGTACACATATACGAAAAGGCTCACGACATAAAGAAATGTGGGGTACTGGAGAGATGGCTCAGCAGTGGAGGGAAGACCAAGTTCAGTTCCCAGCACCAACATCAGGTTGCTCATAACCACCCTGTAACTCCAACTCTGAAGATTCACTGTCCTAGTCTAACTCCAAATGCATGGTTGTGCCTAGACAACCCCACATACATATGTACATAAGAGCAAGGTACCAATTTCACAGCACTTTACAAACGCAGCCACAAGGGTTTTGAGACGCTGGGGGACAGTCTAGAGAGCTCATGCTATTTCACTAGCAGAACCTGAACACAAGCTCAGATCCTCTCTGAACCTGCCTGGCTCTGTACACTCACGCTGGACCCACGGGACTCCCTGCCTGGAGGAGCCTCAGGAGAATCAGCATCTTTTCCTCCCCTTTGATGAGTCGCTAAAGAGCACAGAAGGAAGCAAGTGCTTGCTAAGCCACCCTACCACCTCTGCCTGGCAGGGAGGCTCCCTAGTCCGCCTGGAGCTGCCTGGGGGCTTTCAGATGAAAGGTCCTTATGTGTCTTGGGTTATCTTTGTTAATAACTGTGTCTTAGCACAGCATTGTCACCCCATGAACATCCTCCTTCATCTCCTTCAGAGAATCCACTCTTGCCGTGTGAGGTTTACTGGAAGCTAACCTTCAAAGTCAGGCACTCGAGCTAAGTGTATTTTAAACCATGCAGTGTCACATTAAAGAGAAATGGCAGTCGTTCTGCCCTGGAAACTGCTCCCTGGCATGGCATTACTTTAATTCACTGGCTCCTTGTAATCAAGGCCTAATACACGGCACCTTTAAATAAGTCTCACACACAGCCTGCATTGTTCCAATCAATTGGACTACTTAAATCAGAGAGCTGGGGGGCTAACTGGAGGCGCTCCGAGCTTCCCTCTGTTTTATGGCGCGACCCCAGATAAGATGTGTGGAAAGGTCAAGGCAGCATGTAGGCTTTTGCATTAAACAGCAGAACGCTAATTAGTTTTAGTGACAATGGGGCTCTGTTACTGTGTTCTAATATTTTGATGCTTAGTTTTGTTTGAAACCCCCAACAACAATACACAATAGCTCTTCTATCTTCCTGCTCGGCCTGTGTCCGGGTTTTTCAACCCCGCATCTGTTTGAACTAAGCATATATGTTTTCCAAGACTTAATTTCAAAACAGACTTTGGAAAGGAGTAATCAAAAGACAATGTGTGGGGCACACTGTTCCGTGAAGAGTCTAGTATATTTGTCTCAAGCAGGATTTCAGGTTTTAAATGCAAACTGTGTTAAAATCCACCACCAATGGTTACTTAACATTATATGTGTTAAGTATATTGAATTATAAAATAGTGAACATTAACTTTTTAGTGTTGAATGTTTTAGAAACAATTTCCTCATTTCTGAGTTTGAAATTTTATTTAAGAGGGCCAATGATACAGTTCTTCAAAACTAGACCTATAATACAGTTCTTCAAAAGCAGACCTAACTATATCATTTTTCATCACTACATATGTGTCTGTATTCTTACCCTTTTGCTACATTCTGAAACATTCTCTAAGAAACAAATGCAATTGAAGAAAATAATAGTATTTGAGATATTGTTGTCAAAACCACATGTGTTCAGAAATGCTAACAATTATGAGTAGTTTACAATGTACAATATGCCTTTTGTAAAATAAATGATGAACCAAATGCATTTTCTCAGCTGACTTTGATGGAGTTGCTGTTCCTGGTGGAAGAGCACGGGAACACAGATACTCCGTACCACTTCCAGGTGCCATTCAGTTGCAGGGCAAAACTTAGAGTGCCTGTCTATTCAGAGGATACTGGCCTGTTTCTCTCATGATGTCTTTTGAGGCTGGTGAGATTCCAGTGCACAGCCCCTTCCAGCAGGTGTGAGATGCTGGGCCCATCACCACCAGCAGAAGCAGCAGCACCACCACCACCACACACAAACACACACACACACACTCAGCACCAGCAGTAGTAACATACACACACACACACACACACAAACACACACTCACTCAGTACCAGCAGCAGTAACATATACACACACAAACACACACTCACTCATACACTCACACTCACTCATATACTCTAATGCTGTTCTCTCATGACACTACAAAGCATCTAGTCTGTAGAAGGGAACAGTACCACCCCATTCATCTTTACTCTCTCTTCTGTGGTCAACATAAACTGAATTTCCAACCAAATCTATAGTTTTGCACCCAAAATCTATACAAGACTATCCCTGTCGGCATTTTATCACACACAGGGAAGGCCTCATGAAGCCACACTGAGGAAATGACTATAGGTTAAAAAAAATGCAACAAATTCAGAGAAGGGTTGTTGAGAAGAAGAGAGGGTAGATGAGTGTAGGGGGGCAAAATCTAATGCATACAAGTATGAAATTGTGAAAGAAAAACATAAAGTCTCATTGACACAAAAACACAGCTCTCATCTCAAAGGGAACAAGACTGAGTGACCTTGTCCCAGGAACACAGATACGTTTTGCTCCCGAAACAGTGTTCCAATGAGGAGACAGTTTTACAAAGTTTTTAGTTACAGAAAAAGGAGAAGTCGCAAAGCAAGGTGAGTTAAATCACACTGGTGGGAAGCGAGGGAGTCTTTGCTGTATAGTGCAGATGCTATCTGATGGCATTCTTGATCTTTGTGATGGTAGAAGCTGTTTGTTAACACACCCTTATGGTTCCATGTACTAGTTGGGTTAGATATAGAGATGAGCAATGAGTAAGTTATCAACAGGGCTAAAGCTAGCCCCAGATAATATGACTTGATATAACATTCCAATTTGGAGCAATTACAGATGTTTTAATCCATGAGCCTTGTAGAAACTTTAACACAAGTGTGGATTTTTTTTTTTCTTCTGGAAACATGAGAGTTTCTAGCACTTCATCTTGTGAAGATATTTTTCTAGATAACTCAGTGAAGTGCTGTTTGGTTTTCTCTCTGGTCTAGACAAATCAAAGCAATGAGGATATCAAGAAAGGTGAACACATCCCCTCCTGTATACTGTCTTGATGGAGTACCTCCTTCAAAATTCTCCTTATGGCTTTGAAATGCCATTGGAAGGAAACCAGATATGGAGAAACAAATCCAACAAGAAAGCCAATTTATTTTTAAAATTTATTTCATTTTTATCTATATATTTATGCACATGTATAGGATCCCCTCACTGAACCCCATGAAGTTAGAGGTACAGGCAGTTGTGAGTTGTCCAACACAGATGCTGGGAACTGAACTCTGGTCCTCTGTAAGAACAAGCCCTCTAAACTGCTAAGCCATCACTCCAGCCCCAGCAAAGCTAGTTCCCTATCACCAACTGTAGGAATGCCATAGGCTGTGCACCATGGGCCAGGCACCATAATAAGCACAGGGGCCAATTACTTAGCTTTATCCTATTAAATGTTTATTGTTTATAGTCTTTCTTTTGTAGAGGAGAAACCTAATGCTCGGAGCAATCAAGTAAATGACTTAAGGTTGCACCACTCACCGAGGCAGCCGGGACTCTAACGAAATCTGCTCAGTCTCTTTGCCACAACATTATGTTACCTAGCAGAACCAGTGACTTGACTGTTTCCGTTTACATTCTGAGCTATTTCTGAACATTTCCAAGTACTTGCCCTGTGATGACCCCCTACCAAAACAAGACTAGATAGCACTTTTCTGGTTCATGTAATTTCAATACTTAGAAGAAGTGAGACTTATATCTTGAGGAAGCTTCCCCTTAAAGACCAGGAAGGAACACAGAACGTTTATCGTCAAGGGAGCTGTACAATTTTAGCATGTTATCTAATTGAGTCTTATGTTCTCTTTTGTAAAATGACAGTAATATTAGTTTCCTTCCAGGCCACTGGCAAAGAAGACAGCTAATGATTTCTCAAACACTATTTAGCTAGGTGTGATGGGACATACCTGTAGTCCTAGCACTCAGGGTATGAAGGCTGGAAGATCAGGTGCTCAAGGACAGGGCTATGCAGTGACTTTGAGGTCAGCCTGAACTACATGAGAGTCTGTCTCAAAAAACCAAGCAAACTGAAACACTGAATTTCTGCTAAGTGCTATACAAGAAGCTGTATTGTCTCCTTTCTATTATCTTAGTTATGTCTTTTTTTTTTTTAAGATTACATAAACTGAGCATTGTGGCACAGCTTATAATACCAGATACTTGAGAGGCCTAGGAAGGAAGACAAAAAATTCCAAGGCCTGCATGGACTACAGGGCTAGCCTGGGTACCTTGGAGAGAGTGACAATCTTGTTTCAAAATAATAACATTTTTTTAAGGGCTGGAGATATAGCTCAATGGTAAAGAGTTTGTCTCTCACACATGTGGGTGGAATATGTTTAATAGGTTTAATAGCACCACTGCTACCCAAAATAAATAAAATAAAAAAGACTATAATACTTCATTTAATCCTCCAGTAATCATCTGCAGGTTTTCTTATCCTGATATATTTACCTATTCATCCCAAGAAAGTTAGCATCAGCTGGGTGTGAAGGCTTTCTCACTGAGCTCGGTGGCTGCATCCTGACTGCGGTGTGAATGGTGATGCTTTTAGAGAACTGCAATGGATGGGAAGCTGTCTGGTGGCTTTCGGCTTTAGTTTAGCTTTTGATGTTGGTGGCACAGATACAGGTGGTGTTTTTTTAAAGTACTGAATGATATTACCATCACCTAAGATCCTTCATGAACAACAAACAGCCCTTTCTGATCAGTCTTTAGGGCTGGAGAGATGGCTTGTCCATCAAGAGCACGTACAGCTCTTCAGAGGTCCTCAGCTCAGGTCTCAGCACCTGTGTCTGGCCACTCAGAACCACCAACTCCACGTCTTCTGGTCTCTGAAGGCTCTGGGCTCAAGTACATCCACACCAAAAACCATGTTTATACATGTGCTAGTTTGAATGGGAATGGCCTTCTGGGCGCATATATTTAAATTGCTTGGTTACCAGGGAGTGGAACTGTTTGAAAGGATTTCAAGGATTCGGAGGTGTGGCTTTGTTTGATATAAATAGCCTTGGAGGAGGCATGTCACTGGGGATGGATTTTGAGGTTTCCAAAGCCTATGCCAGAACCAGTATCTCTGTCTCTCTCGCTCTCGCTCTCTCTCTCTCTCCCCTGTGATAAAATGTCCTAAAACCTCTAAATGTAAACATGTAACCTAAAAATGTAAACACACCCCAATGACATGCTTTCTTTTATAAAAATTGCCTTGGTCATGGTGTCTCTTCACAGCAATACAACAGTGATGAAGACAACATATAAAAAAAATACCCAACAACTGAAAAACAAAATATTTTATATGGGTAAATTCTGCCATTAACTGGGCTGAGTAGACTCCTTGCTGATCCTTGAACACACAGTCTAATCCCAGAACTTGTTAATCATGTATATTTTGCCCCAAGTTCTTCCTCCTTTTCTCGAAGTTTTCAGATCTGCTTATCATTACTCATTAGTTCACACAACACCTATTCATCATATCTTCCAGGATCTTCTCCAGGTGCTCATACTCAGCAGCAACATAAAAGAACCGTGACAGAGAAAACCCTGACCCAGAGGAGCTGTCCTTCTAGAGCAGGGATCTATCACTTACCCTAACCCAGAGGACTTGTCCTTCTAGAGCAGTGATCAATTACATTTCCAATGCTATCCCAAAAGTCCCCCACACCTTCCTCCCCACTTTCCTACCCACCCATTCCCATTTTTTGGCCCTGGCGTTCCCCTGTACTGGGGCATATAAAGTTTGCATGTCCAATGGGCCTCTCTTTCCAGTGATGGCCGACTAGGCCATCTTTTGATACATATGCAGCTAGAGTCAAGAGCTCCGGGGTACTGGTTAGTTCATAATGTTGCACCTACAGGGTTGCAGATCTCTTTAGCTCCTTGGATACTTTCTCTAGCTCCTCCATTGGGGGCCCTGTGATCCATCCAATAGCTGACTGTGAGCATCCACTTCTGTGTTTGCTAGGCCCCAGCCTAGTCTCACAAGAGCCAGCTATATCAGGGACCTTGCAGCAAATGCTTGCTAGTGTATGCAATGGTGTCATCATTTGGAGGCTAATTATGGGATGGATCCCTGGATATGGCAGTCTCTAGATGATCCATCCTTTTGTCTCAGGTCCAAACTTTGTCTCTGTAACTCCTTCCATGGGTGATTGTTTCTAATTCTAAGAAGGGGCAAAGTGTCCGCACTTTGGTCTTCGTTCTTCTTCAGTTTCATGTGTTTTGCAAATTGTATCTTATATCTCGCTATACTAAGTTTCTGGGCTAATATCCACTTATCAGTGAGTACATATCATTTGAGTTCTTTTTTGATTGTGTTACCTCACTCAGGATGATGCCCTCCAGGTCCAACCATTTGCCTAGGAATTTCATAAATTCATTCTTTTTAATAGCTGAGTAGTACTCCATTGTGTAAATGTACCACATTTTTGTATCCATTCCTCTGTTGAGGAGCATCTGGGTTCTTTCCAGCTTCTAGCTATTATAAATAAGGCTGATCTGCCACTTCTTATATCACCAGCATAGAGTGACACATGGTGCATGTGGACTAAAGACTGGGATGGCCAATGGCAGGAGGCTTCACACAGACACAGGGTTCCCTCTGAGCCTCACCTGGCTGGGAAGCCACACACAGACCTCTGCTTTCTGAGTAACAGCTTTGTGTAGTGGGTTAGAACACATCAAGGACACTGGGAGATGGAACCACAGTCTGTCCCAGGGGCCACCCAGCCTCACCAGCTCTATGATTCAGTCTGTGGCTGTTTGGTCTTGATTCATCATCCCCTGAAACCCAGCACCTCAGCTGTCCTCCCTCCTTCTGCCCATGAAGGCGACCAGGAAGATGGCACACAAAAGCATATCTGGCTCCGAAGACCTGGGTTGGTTTTCTGAATAGTCTATACTGACAACTTAGAGAGCGAAAAAAAAACTGTATTTTAATCGTGAGTAAATTATTTTTCAAGAGTGCAGCAACTGGAGCATTGCGTTCCCCAATATATCTTGGTTCCCAACTCAATATTTTTAATTACTTGCCTTTATTGGTCAGACAAAATGTAAAGTCAAGTTTCAAGCAATTCCTTTTATTGGACTAGTGGGAGAATATTGACAGATAGGCTTTGGGGATACAGAAAACGCACCTCAAGGTCAGTGAGGGATTGACTTCAAGGAAAGGATTTCTGTAGGCAGAGAAGCCTCTGTGTCAATACAGTACAGTTTGCCCAATAAAGGGTATTACTCAAAACACAGCTTGGCCCCCGCCTCAACATCTCAAAGCCACAGTACACTAAGGACATTGTTATGTGGGGTGGAGTTTCTGCAGAAATATCGTGGCATGATCTTTCCGAACTTTCTTTTCCTCACCTCTCCTGTCTGGGTAAGTGCATTGTTAATGTTGGTCGGAACACTTTCATAGCTGGGAAGTATGGTAAAATATGTGATATCATTAATATTGATTGCTAATATGCCCAAACTATTAGTGGCAATAAACTGAAGCTAACAGATAACAGAAAGACACCAATACCACCAATAATCACCATGGGGAGTCCTTTGAATCCCTACCCCCATACAGATTATTTACAGTATCAATTTAGCTAAGTGACCCTAAGTGCCCACTGAAGGTGGTACCCCAGTTCAAAGACAGATTTATACTCACCCAATGCCTTTCATAAGAGTCCTGCACTCTGTTCCAGACAAACCTGCTAGGTCCCAAGGAGGCTCCTAGTTGATTGTGGAACAGTTCCCTTTGTGTCCTTTGTGATAAAATCCAGACAAATAGCAAAGAACCCATACTTTCTGAGTTCTATGAATCTAGACTTGTCTATGTAGATGGATATTAATGCCTCATAATTGAAAACCTATCATCTTCAGTAACACAGAAGATTAACCTTTCCACACCAGTTTAGTGTATTTGATTAAATTATAACACCCACCGCATTAACAGAAACTGAATCAGTTATTATTTCTTGTAAAAGCTGCTCATTCTTAAAATTTCACTTGCATATATGTGTATGGTACATATATATGTGCTATTATATGTATATTTGCATGTGTGTAGGTGTATGTGATTGTATAGGTGTGCATGCTATATGCTTGCCTGCCTGTGGAGGTTCAAAGGTGATATTGGGTAATTTCTCAATTACTTTCCTCTTTATATATTGAAGCAGAGTCTCTCCCAGAACCTGGAGCTAGCCAGATTACCCCAGGGATACCTCCTCATGCTTCTGAGAGCCAGAATTACAGGGAGCCACTATGCCTATAAAGCTTTCATGTGGGCTCTGGGGATCTGAACTCCTGCCCTCATGCTTGCTAGGCAAGCACTTTATCTCCTGAGCTACCTCCCTAACCAGAGCTGCTCATTTAAAAACAACTCACTGGACAGTACATTTGGCAACAGCTAGCTCCTTTTTGACGGTGCCCTTCCTATTAAAAGAAGTAACTCGCAAGGCTGGGTTTTCAAAGGAACTTCCCAGCACTGCAGTGGACATTTCTGAGAGTTGTTCTCGAGATCTCTGTCAATAGAAGACCATTTAGACTAAATCAACCAAGGGCTTCAATAAAACAACTGGTTTGGGGAATTCTATTCACTAATGAAATCCATACACTTAAATATGTTGATGTCTCACGCTCATTATAGAACTAGGATCCCCCCACTCACCCCACTCCTTCCAGCAGGCTACATAACATCTTCCAATACTGAGATAGCCAGCCATCAGGGAGGAAGCTTTCTCATTAGTCCTTACTTTACTTCTCCGTGCCTTGGGACTACACTGTGTGGTCTTTAGTATTAGTGTCTTACCACCAACTTCTGGGGGCAACCAAGAACAATGGCTATAGCCCAAATGGTTTCAAGGTTAGGGGCTCCATGATACCCTTGACCAACAACTCAAAGAGAAGCTTCCTTCAACACCTCAAATGATTTCATGCTTCAGTCAAGCCTCCCCTAGAGGATGGGACGATGCCTCCGGGTTGTCACATCTGTAGAAGCAAAAGCATATTCCAAAAGGACTTGGGCATCTAGGAGAGTGAGTGTTGGGGAGATGGGTGGAGACTGACTTGGGGAGGCAGGCTAATTCTCTTCAGGTTTGCTATTTTAATCAATCCAAAGCTTAGTTTTGGCAAAAATGCTGTCATTCCCCTCACCCAGCTAAGAGCTTGGCTTCCCTCTTCTCTTGTAGTGTCTCTGCAGGCTGATGACAAGACTCTCCACCCCACAAGAGCAAGTGCATCCAAACGGAAAGGAAATGGAATTAAGTGAAGCAAAGCTAAGGGCAGGGACAGAGAAGAGTTTCAACACTGAAGTATTAAGAAATCAATACTTCTACACACAAGACTCAATAGCACCCTCTGGCCGCTGTTTCATTTGAGATGCAAAGAGAGAACAAAAGCAATGATAAGGAGAAACCACAGTTTGCCTTTCTCATTCTCACCCAGTGACATTGCTGAGCTTGGCTGGTTTGTGTTCACAGGCAAATAAATACCCTGGGCGCCAAAGGGAGTCAGGTACCTCTAGAAGTGAGATTTTTATTAACGTTGTAAAATTCAAGTGCAGCCTTAATCATAGAGACAAAATATTAGGTACACTTTCCTCTTGCTGTGACAAAGCACCATGACCAAAAGCAACCTGGGGAGAAAGGGTTTACGTCATCTTACACTTACAGGTAACATTCCTTCACAGGGAAGTCAGGGAGGGAACTCAACGCAGGAGACCATGGAGGAATCCTGCTTATTGGCTTGCCCCTCATGACTCAATCAACTTGCTTTTTTATACTGTGTAGGACTACCTGGCCAGGATTGGTCCCTCCCACATCAATCACTAATTAAGAAAAAGCCACACAGCCTTGCTTGTGGGCCGATCTTAGGAAAGCATTTTGTCAGTTGTGGTTCTCTTGGATAACTCTAGCTTGTGTCAGGTTGACCTATGAACCAAGTAGGACACACAGACACTACACCTTTGGTCAGCCTTGTGGGTTGATCCTGCAGCTATTGGGCTATTGCTTTTCTCATCTTTTCAGAATACACATGACTGACCAGGCTCAAGAAAATCATCCATTTCAATATACAGTTTTCTACTCATCTTGTAGCTAGGATTTCTAAAGTTGTTTGTGATGCGTGTGACTCCACATACCAATACTCTTTTTTATGAAGCTAATGAGTTTACCTCCTTTTTTGGACCAGTTCTGCTCTTCCTAAGCAAATGGTAAGAACATGACTGATGAACAGCCATAGCCCCTAGCGATAATCGTCAACAATTAGGAAGCACTTCATCAGTGAACAAGCTGTCCTTCATGAAACATGTTACCAGGCTTGCTCTGCATGTGAGAGACAGCAGAGGGATAACACATTCCTTTTCAAGACTGGCTGTATCCACAGCCTGTAGAATATGCCTTTGTGGAATAGATAAAACAAGTCTTCCTAAGACCCCCTTTGGGACCTCTTCTGATTCTCTACATAGAGACACTTCCCACTCCTGTTATTTATTCTTTCCAACAAATATTTGCTAAATGTCTGCTTGTGTCAGGCTTTGTGATAAATTCTAGGCTCACAACAGTGGATTTAATAACTTGGCCGCTGCCCTGACTCCGTGTGTTGAAATTACAGTCAGGGGCAGGTACACTTGCACCATGGAAGGACATCATACAGGGATGAGAAGGGATGTGTGGGACGCATAGGGACACTTAATCTAGTCTGGAGAGTTAAGGAACTTGCTTGGAGGTCATAGGTGAGAGCTGAGCCAAGACAAAACAGAGATGTGAGTGCAAAGACCGAAAACAAGATGTGGCCTCAGGAGTGTGTAACGGCTTTAAGAAGTGCTGTGGGCAATTTCCTATGTCAGCATGTATGCACTAACTGGTAAAGCTTTGTTTCTAGTGTGTCTGTAAGGATATTTCCAGAAGAGATTTCTACAGAGATCAGTATACTGATTCAAAGAGATCTACCATTCCTAATGTGGGTGGACTGACCACAAGAGCCAATTGGGTCTCTCTTTGACCTGGGTCTCCTAGCTTCTCCTGCCCTCAGGCATCAATCTCTCCACACCCAGCCCCTCAGGGTGGAGTCAGGACTTAAACCTTTGGCCTCCTTACTCTTGAGTCTTCAGGTTTGAATTACAATCAGCTTATTTTACAGCTTACAGAGTGAGCCTCCATGTCCATAAACACTGAATGTACTGCCTTATAGAGAGCTACTTGTCTGCCTATTTACTTGCCTTCTATAGTTTCTGGAGAATTCTGACTAGTAAAGATGGATTTCAACAATGCCATTAAAAAGACCGGAAGAGAATCGGGCTGACCTTTAAAGCAGATCATTTCAAACTATCATGGGAAGCGCCTAGCCCAATATATAGTATGGAGCGTGGGAAACATCCTAGAATCAGAGAGCCAGGTTCAAGACTAACACTCTGATCCCTATAAGTCAGGAGTCCCAACAGGAATCGCTTAGTCTGAGGATGTGGCTGGGTGTTTTCTCCTTGGCTTAAATTAGAATTAAAATGTGCTTGCTTATTTCACAGTGGTGTTAGGCTCAAAAGTACTTAGGAATATACTTTTAAAACCATAGAACATTATACAAACATTAGCTACTGTTCTTAAAACTAAAGCAGAAATGGGCTAGGAGAGTTAATAGGATTTAGATACAAGAAAAAAAAACATAGATTATGAATATAAAGTGAAAGATAGCTCTCTTCCGTGCTAAGGTAATAGCCAAAATTAATTTCTCAAGGCCTGGGAAATTTGCCAGAAATATATAAAAGAGGTACAAAAATCTTCCTTAGAAAAAAGAAAGAAATTTAAAATGTGATTAAAAAAATAATAAAAAAGCATTGCTCTGAAGGAGGAAAGTTGGACTCCCTATTTAAGATGCCAAGAGGGAATATACTATTAAGAGCCTTCAGTGCACACACGAGCAGAGCACACAGACGCTCGGTGGCTAAAGCATTTATCTGGTGCCTAGACTTAAAGAAGGAACCAAAGCTTGCCAGATTAATAATGAAGATGCAAAGCCAAGAATCAGATAACAGAGATATGACCAGGTAGAACAGGATGACTGACGGGAAAAAAATGTGAGCGAGAACACGGAGCGCCATCACAAACTTCAGGCGGACTGACCATCTCCCCTGGCCTTGCAGCTCACTTTAACTATACAGGGCATTTGAATTTTTTTTATTTCTTTTTGTGTATGATGTGTGTGCTATATGCTTGAGATGTGTGTGTACGATGTGTTGTGTGTATGGATGTGGCCATGCGCTTGCGGAGGTCAGAGGACAACCTCAGGTGCTACCCTCACCTTCTGTGTGCTGGGAACTTTGTGTTGCTTGCTAAGCACACTAGATAAGCCAGCCCAAGAGCCTCTGGGATCCTCCTGTCTCGATCCATCTCCCATTTTGTCACAGGAGCACTGGGATTCTAGACCCCTTACCAGAGTTTGACTTTTATATGCTTATGGGAGATTTAAACTCAGGTTTTCATTTTTGCTCAGGAAACTCTTTCCCCGCTGAGCCATCTCCCCTGCCTATGTAAGACACTTAGAAGCAAAGGAATGGGAGTAGCAGTGGTCTTGAGACGTAACAATGGTCGGGTAATATGTCCTGAAAGAGTGGTCACAGATATTGGAGTCATTTGTGGACCTGTTTGACATAAAAGGTGAGGAACTGATCTTGCACCATGGACTGTGGTCACAGGTAAAGAGGGCGAAGAGTGGAATTGTCTTGGGTCTGAGAATCACAGTGCTGAGCTCCCAGGTCCCCCAAGAACTGCTGCAAGGCTATTATAGGAACACAGGTAGCTAGAGGTGTTAATTAAGACATAATTCAAAGGAGACATTCAGTACCTCGGAGGCTGGCATCCCAATATCACTATCACGAGACTCTTCGTCACCAAAGTACCTTCCATGTGTGTCATGTGAGTATCAGAGACTATTCTGTTTTATGTACACAATGCCATTCACAACTTTTCTATTATCAATATGATATATATGTGTGTGTATATATATTATATACATAAAACCTTTCTATTATCTATATCTATCTATATTTCATATATGTATAGCTTTCCTGTTATTTTTATGTATATAATCTTTCCATTATGGATGTGATATATGTATGTATGTATATGTATATATATCCTAGCTTAAGGTGATGAAGATTCTGTGGGTCAGAGAAACAAAGTAATTCCTTCAAGCTCTCACAGCTTCTGAGTGTCTGAGTCACTGAAACAATCATGACCTTTTCATGGAAACCAGAAACAGAGAGAGGGCAGTTGTGACTATTAGAGGGATTTCCCAAAATGCCAGTGCAGGAAGATGAGGAAGGAAGGACACAGATTTCTCGGGATTAAGGAAGAGGTTTTAGTGGAATGAGCCATATGTTGTCTTGAAGAGCACAGCCACATAGAGTGCCTGGGGATTGAAATGATGGTAAGATATCTGTGAAGACGCTGTAAGCCTGTGTTCAGGGACTCCATGTCCATATCAGAGGCCAAAGCAGACCAGGTGACCACACTGCCACAAGGAAGAGGCAGCAAGAACTAGACCAACACAGGGTTTGTCCAGGACTCCTGAAACAGCGGAGCTGTTAGAGAAGCAGAGTCCATAGGGATGTGGGAGCATTGTGATAGGCACATAAAAGCTGAACTAGCATGTATTGCGACTGGAGGGCAGACGCTGAGCTAAGTGCTTTGCATAGAATTAGGAGCTGATGTGTCTGTCCTTGTGCTCAAGAGCTGTCTGCAAACAGTGAGAGTTTCCTCAGTGCCCCCATCACACCAAGCTTCCCACCTGGCTTACAGGTTTAAAGGACGTGGGCCAGGAGCCAAACACTGAGATGCAAGCAAGCTTGTCAGTCCTGGCTATGGTATTATGTGGTTGCTGATCTCTACAATAATACAGTTTATGCTCTAGTTGGGGGGGTGGGGCGAGGATGGGGTACCAAAATGGAATGTTCAAATGAAAGGTGCAAGTGGGCAGGAAGAGGAGATTGTAGGCTAAGATCTGCCTAGCTTTGGAAGTTTGGTTCCAGTATAACCTCCTCCCTGCCCCGATACAGTGCCCCAGGTTCTCACCTTGGGCAGGTACATAACAAGGCTGAGATTGCTTCTTCCTTCTTCCATTCAGTCAACATCTCATGTCTACCCAGCACTGTTCTAGGCACTGGGAATGAGCCAGGGAAGGAAGAAGTAGACACAAGCCCTGTGCTCAGGAAACTTGGATATTTTTTAAATTTTATTTTATTAATTATTATATGATACATCTGTTTGTGTGCACTTGTATGCATACAAATATGAATTCGAATGAACACACGTGTGCTGGTGCCTCACGGGGTTACAAGATGTTAGATCCCATGGAGCTGATGTTACATGCAATTATGAGCTGCCCAATATATGCCTTGAGAATTGAATTTCAGTCCTCTGAAAGAGCAGCAAGTGCTCTTAATCACTGAGCTATCCCTCCAGCCCAGGAGATGTGCTTTTAACTGGGTTTGGGAGACAATAACAAAAGGTTCGAAGTGATCTGTGCAACCCCAAAATGCTGTAGGGATGGAGATCAGAGTGACAAGGGAAACTAGTTCGTTTGTGATTGTCAGAGAAGCCTCGACTAACGAATCAGAGCCTGAGCAGAGATCCAGATGAAATAAGAAAGCAACTATTCAAACCTTTGTGGGAAAAAACATTTCAGGCAGATGGGATGCTATATACAAAGGCCTGAGGTGGGAATGTACCCCTTGTATATAAGAAAACAGGATGGTGAGCATGTGCTAAGGGCGGAGGTGAGGTCTGAGGGTAACTGGGGCCATTAGGTATGTTTGGTCTTTGTAGCCGTGAACAGAACACTAGAGAGATGAGAGTCTCATCTGCACTAGCTGTTCAGTAATCAGGACTAACTAACTAATTACTATTATTTCTCAGACATGACAGTGAGATAAGAAAGGGCATTAGGATTTAAAAAGAAGATTTATTTTTTTATTTTATGTGTGAGTATTTGTTTGTATATACAGATGTGGACCATGAGCACACAGTGCCATTGAAAGCCAGAAGAAGGGTTGCATCCCCAGCACCTGGAGTTGTAGATAGTTGGGAACTGAACCCTGAGAGCCTACATGCGAGAGCAGCCACTGCTCCTAACTGCTGAGTCTCTCCAGCTCTCGGATTGGTTCACTGAAGAGGAGAGAAAATATCCTCAACCCTCAAAAGCAGAGAACTATCTCATTCCTTTGATTTCACCACACGTCATGTGTTTGTGGCCATATTTGGATCATATCCTGCTAGAACCAGAAAGGCATAGGAATAATAGATCAGGGTTCTTAAATCTCTTTGAGAAAAAATATTTCCAAATAGATCTGAGTAATGATAATACCAGTTGACAATGCAGATAGGGGAAAAATCTCACAAGACCCCACCCTAGATATTTTCTCCAGGGATGAGGCCTTGAAAGGTTATCCAGACCCAAGTAGTAAGCTTTAAGCATATGTGCATATGAGCCCCACGAAATGGACTCAGTGGCTTGTGTGTGAGTAAGAGTGTGTGTAGCAATAATATCTATAGAAAAAGAGGTCATTCATTTGAGAGGGAGGGGGACGTGGGAGGGACAGAGAAGGGTGGAAATTATGTAAATATGGTACTCATGTAAGGACAGTTTGAAAAAATAAAATTTTTATATTAAAAAAAATGTAGTATCACAACTGAAAAAAAGAAATGAAGGAAGAATTCTCCAGTGACAAATGGAGGAAAATTATAAACCTGAATAGTTCTTCTCGCCTCTGACTCCCATCTCCTAGATACCCTGATGCATACACACACACACACACACACACACACTGATGATGTGTAATGTTAGGCTGCTTTGCCCTCATACTGCACATGACAGAAATGAAGGTGCAGGATACAATGTCACACACCACCTGTACTGGCTAGTTTTGTGTCAACTTGACACAGCTGGAGTTATCACAGAAAAAGGAGCTTCAGTTGAGGAAATGCCTCCATGAAATCCAACTGTAAGGCATTTTCTCATTTAGTGATCAAGAGGGAAAGACCCCTTGTGGGTGGGACCATCTCTGGCCTGGTAGTCTTGGGTTCTATAAGTGAGCAAGCTGAGCAAGCCAGGGGAAGCAAGCCAGTAAAGAACATCCCTCCATGGCTTCTGCATCAGCTCCTGCTTCCTGACCTGCTTGAGTTCCAGTCCTGACTTCCTTTGGTGATGAACAGCAGTATGGAAGTGTAAGCCGAATAAATCCTTTCCTCCCCAACTTGCTTCTTGGTCATGATGTTTGTGCAGGAATAGAAACCCTGACTAAGACACCACCTCTCAGAGGTGAGCACGGGTAACTCAGCTGCTACCTTTTCTACTGTGGCCCCAAGGAACCAATGATGAGACTCACTGCATGGTCACTGTACACCACATCCGCATCACTGTGCAGTCATCCTGTACACTACATCCACATCTGCCTCTCACCCCAGGCACGGTCCCATTCCTTCCTGGAACTGCTTGTCTGTGCAGAGACCCACGAATGCCACTGTCTGAGGGCTGACATGAGGAGTCCACTCCTGACTTTCCCTCTGGCTCTTGCTCATGTGTTTCCCATTCAAAACCGGCCAGTGGAACTCACACAGTAGATGGAGCTAGAGAAGGATTCCTTCTACATGTCTCTAGAAGACTAGCCAGGCACACTGTGACTCGGAACTTGGTGGGCTCTTACTTTCAAATACCTCTGTATCTGCACAAACTTCCCTCAGCCTGCTGCCGCTCCCGGAATCCAACACTCACACATGGGTGTTGGGTAGAATATACTGAACAAAAAGTATACAAAGGCTCAATTTTTCTACTGCCTACAAAGATCTCCAAATCTTTACTATTCTGCACAGCTGCCTAGAATAGACAACAGTAAAGCTATTGTCCAGGGCTCAAACTGAAGGGGAGAGAAAATGTCATAAACCCTCAAAAACAGAACTATCTTATTCTTTTGATTTCACTGCACACTATGATGTGTTTTGTGGCCATATTTGGATCACATCCGGTTAGAACCAGAGGGGCAGAGGAATAATAGATAGCATTCAGATAATAATTAGCCACGTACTTTCAATAGCTGGATGTGAAGTCAAAGGAAAACACCAAAAATGTTGTTTTTTTGGACCATGACAAAGAGCTTTTAAGGCCGTTTGAACATTTTTTGTGGCTGACTCATGTCTGGAGGCCTGGCTGTGGTCACTGATGCTCCAACTTTTGTGCTTTTCATTTCTATCTTTGACGGTTTGAAATGCTAAATTACATGAGGCTTCTTCGTGTCAGCAAGTACACACAGCTTCCTTTTGTCTCCTGTTTTCTTTTTGTAACATGCTGCAGTTTTAGTCATTATTGCTGATCAAAGAGAATTAGAACAATTTTGCAATTTGGGGACAGTGGACGTCATAGTCTTGCCATTGGTGATTAACTTATAAAACCAATTCCATAAATCCAACCTTTTTTTTTTTTGACATGGGGTCTGACTATGCAGTTCAGAATTTTTGACCCAGAATCTGCTAGGTAGACCAGGCTAGCTTCAAACCCAGAGGGATCTGCCTGTCTCTTCTTCCCAAGATTAAAAACCTGTGCCATCACACCTCATGGGCCTACATGTTTGTATCATGGTGTGTGTGTGTGTGTGTGTGTGTGTGTGTGTGTGTGTGTGTGTATGTGTGTGTGTGTGTGGTTTCTTCAACACTTGGTAAACTAAATTTCCAGTGTTTAGAAAGTAAATAAAAAATTATGATGGTGGGATTATTTATGTATTGGGGAAAAAACTAGAAGGAAATCAAACAAAATGCTATCAGTGGCTATTTTAGGAAGGTAGAAATAGAATTAATAATGTATTCTTTGTACTTTCACATCTTATCTATACTTTACTTGATAGTCACAGATTGCTTTTATAGCCTTAAAAGTCTGATTATTATTATTTTAGTTGTTAACAAAAATTTCAAAGCTTTTGATAGCTTTTATACATTAAGATCACCTAAGCTGAGAGCCTGCAAAAACAGAGCAAACAAACAAACAAAGACCTTACTGAGTGAAAATAATTGATTTCAAACTTTTTAGCCCTGAGAGGAACACCACAACTCTGAATTTGTTGCATAAAAGACAGTTCTGTGCAGAGGACAGCCATTTCCAGCGAGTTCAGCACAGGACATTTTTTTCATGTGTGCTGAGAAAGGAAACTGGGAAATTCATATTTAGCTTCATCCTCTCCACCTTAGTTAAGATGTCTTAAAATATCCACCCATTCTTCACTGTTCACGAACCATCTGGGCGCCTAAGTCAGAAGGGGAGGGGGGGAGGACATTGGACTATTTTGTGGCAAAATCTATCTGCATGATTGATACTGGCTGCACAGAATCAATCTGCAGGGCTACGTTTTGGCATTTTAAGCATGGACCCTTTCCCTCCTCCTAGCCAGCTCTCCAAAGATAAATTTCTAGACCTAGCACTTTACTGATTTTTAAAAGGAACCATTCACGCCTCCTCCCTCTCTAGCTCTTCCTTGTGCCCTCCTGCCAAGTGCCCAGCTCTCCATCTAAGATGGCTTGTGACCACTGAGACCCTGCCCCTGGTCCCTGGCAGGCAGGACTTCCCAGTGCTAACTCCTCCCTACATTATGTCCTGAGGCACAGGCTCTGTTTAACTTCAAAGACAAATACTGGGCACAGGGAGGACACAGAGGGCAGAGGGCCTGAGAACTGGCTTCAAGCCCCCAACACTGAAACGGATTCTCTCTACTCTACCCAGTGCCTGGCTAATGGCAGGCACCTAGCAAATGTGTAATGATAAAAATGTTACTATTAACAAAAATAATAGGGTTGTAAGTTGGAAAGAGTTGGCAAACCATTGTATATGAGGCAATGGGAAGGATCAATATCTTTCCTTTTGTCTTACCATTGTCCCATTGAAGAACTCCTTAGAATGTGTCTCCCTTGTGGGGAAGGGCAGGATTTTGGGAGTTCAAATAGGAAACAGGTCCAACGAAACGCAGGTCATTGAACATCAAACACGAATGCAGCAAAGCAAGTTCCTAAAGCTAGTATTCCCAGTGTCAGACTGCCTGCCTTTGCCTGCCTTGGCCTGAAGGAGGTTTATCACTAAGTGTGGAGTATCTACCAGTCAGTAGCTACATGGATGGATGAAGAGAGTATGGTGTGTATATTGTGGAATACCAGTTAGCCTTAAGACCAAAATCCTGTCACTTGTGCTAAGCAGAGTAAGGCTGTCAGGAAATGACAAACCCTGCATTCCTCACTTACAAGTGGAGCCCACTAACCAAACTCACAGAAGCAAGAGTAAAGTCCTGATTATAAAGGTGGGGATTAAGGAACATGGGACGGTGTTTTTCAAAGTTTAAAAAAAAATCTCAGGCAAAGAGAATATTTGCATTTTTATTTTTAAATGTACTGCATTGCTTGCTGACTCGTTAATAATAATGAATCATTGCTCTCAAAATCACTGAAAGGACTGCCCATAAGCCCAGGTCTAAGGAGATCCAACGCCTTCTGCTGGTCCCTGACACAAACCCCCACACAAACATATACACATAATTACATAACAAGATAAATATTTTTTAAAAAAGATACATCACTGAAGCGGTGGACTTGGCATTTGGTTTAATTATTCCATATTGAGTTAATCAATCATGACATTATTTTGTATCTCATAAATACATGCAATTATAAATCATCAATTTATAACATAGTAAAAACAGATGCTATACAGAATAAAAACACAAAGCAAACACTATAACAAATGATAGACTTTTATGTCCTTCCTTAGCCAGAGTCTAAAGTAGAATAATCTCTAGAAAATTCGTGAAATACTGAGAAAGTGTTGCTCAGTTTGCAAGGTCTTCAGAGTTCGTCTTCCAACTCCTGACTTCAATTTCTCCCTTTGCTGAATTTATTATAGCAGTCACTAAATCTTACAATTCCATGTTTGGAGATCTGGGGGAGACTCAAGAAATCGAAGTCAGGAAAACTCAGACTTGGAATCCAGGACTTCTACTCTCTGGCTTTGAACAAGACACCCACACTATCAGAGGCTTATTTTTCTCCTCTATGAGAGAGGTGACAGGATTCATTTCACCAGGGGCTAAAGATGGGGGACACATGAGATTCGTGCACAGAAGGCTTGGCTGGCATCTGGTATGCATTCAGTAATGGTGAGCCAGAGCGGTTGTCATGGTTCTTCTGTTGTGACCATTTCCTTACTGCTTGGAAGGAGCTACCGGAGCAAAGTGTTCTTTCTAATGGAAGAGACAGTAAACCACCAACAAGCAATGAGGCGGAGTTAGAGGCAGAGGCAGGTGGGCCTTACAATTGCTGGATTTGTTGCAAAGTCATACAGGCCTTGTGTAAGTCATGAAGAAGTCAAAGCATGGTGCAAGCATGGTGCTCTACCCTACACTGGTCAAACACCAGTGCCAACAGGCGCTTTCAGGATGACGGACTTCCTAGCTGACAGATGCTTACATTGTGGGAATTGTTGTGTTACTATCACAGGCATGAAAGCACAAGTCTGAAAGCAGGGTTCCTAGTTTATTTAGTGCTTTCTCTTTGGTGATCTGAACAGTGGCCCCCAAGGATGTAAAGAGTCTAGATATTTAGTCAGGATGACCAGTTAACTAACAGCTGTCCTGACTTCAGATGAAAGATAAACTCAAAGTCTGTACAAAAAATCTCTTCAGGAAAAAAATTGTAACAATTTATTTAGAAAATAAATAACAGAGATCCAATCATGGTAAGAGTTAGAACACCCATGGTAAGAATTCAAGGGGCTGGAGCGATATCTCGGCTGCAAGAAATGCATGCCACTCTTGTAGAGTATCACACTGGGCCTGCCTGTGTGGCCCAGCTCCTTGAGGATTCACAGCCTCTGGCCTCAATGGCTACCTGCACATGCATACATATAGCCCTACACAGACACACACTCTGTTAGAAATAATAAAATTAAATCATTTTTTAAAGAATTCAAATGTATTAGCTCTGTGTTTCAGAAAGCCCTGACTGATAGTTAGTCCCATTTTGCAGATGAGAAAATCAGTATTTGACGGGGTTTAATAAAAACTATGTGCTTCTGTAAAAGGTAACTTATAGAAGAACATAAATCCCACCGAACCTATAGTTAAAAACATAATGAATTATCATCGTCTTTCAGGAGAAAGAAGGAGGCTCATGGGAACCTGTCACAGCCTGCACTCTTCTTAAGCCTTCAGTGTTTGCTGTGTGTCACTGTGGGTCACAAGCACGATTTATACCCTGGTCCCTAAAAATAGACCCAGTTTGGTTGGACTTGGTTAAATAAAGGCCCTAATTGTACACATGATAGGAGAGACGTAATCCTTAATGCCAATGTTGAAGACAAGCCTCTTCTCAGGGAGGTTAAATTGCCTCTGACCATTATCCGGAGGCCTCCCAATAAAGCTGGAGGAATGGCTACGCCAAGGAGCTGCCTGATGGTGTAGAGAAGCGTGAAGGACACGGTGCATCTCCTCCTGGAGGTTTTAACCTTTGTTATTTGCTCCTGACATCATGACTTTGACCTGGGGAGAACACAATAGGAGAGACACCGTCATGCTAATGGGGACATAAATTTATACAACTGTTTGGGAATTTATTGTAGCAATCCAGCAGCAAGCCCCTTTAAAAATGTGTTACTTCCCCTTGGCATTTAAATCCTTGAATCTGTAGCAAAGAAACTGTCAGAACTATGGGAAAAGCATATACTAGAATATGTTTGTCGCATTTGCAGAGAAAACCTTCAAAACCATCCAAATGTCTGGCAGCATGCCGAGAGCTAAGTGTGTTAAGACCTCCCTACTCAGTGAATGTACGCAGCCACTAGAACCTGTGTACAGAGCCACTACAGGCTATGCTGGAAGACTCAGTGGAAAATATACTTTTCTGGGATGCTAATGTAACTGATAGCTCCTTTGCAGTATTGTTATGAGGAATAAATATCATCATGAAAGCACTTACAGCAAAGAAACGCCGAGTTTGGCGAATATGGTAGAAATGTTATCATCCTCACTTCACAGATGAAGCAGCTGAGGCCCAGACAGGGTAACAGCAGTAAGAAAATAGCCCAGGATCGAGTAGCAGAGATTGGACCTGAACCCAGGTCTGTCAGATCCAAAGTACCACATCCTTAAGCAAGACTTCCATTCCCACTGAACTGGGAAAAAAAAAATCAAAAATAGGTATTGATCAGGATGGAAAAAATTGGGGACTAGAGAGATGACTCAGTGGTAAGAGCAGTGGCTACTGTTGCAGAGGGCCCTAGGTTCTGTCCCTGGCACCCACATGGGAGCTCACAACTGCCCAAAATTCTACCTCCAGAGCATCTGACTTCCTTTTCTGTCCTCGGTGAGCACCAGGCACCACAGGTGGAGCACACATAGACATGTAGGCGAAGACTCATACGTAGGGGGAGATGTTATAAAAACCAGATCATTAATGTAACTTTCACACTTGTATATCTATTTAGTATTTTAAAAGAAGGAACAAATGCATTGCAATATTGTTCAGTAAGAATTCAGTAAGAACTAATGTCTACTTTTTACAGATGCGAGAAAAGGAAACTCAGGAGAGCAGTCAGCAGTTTGTGACAAAAGAAAGCTTAGGTTCTAAAGAGAAAGATGAAAGGGATAAGAAAAGATGAGTTTGGAAACCCTCACCTAGAGAACATTCAGGAGGAAAGTCGCTGTGACCTGGTCCACACATACGGACGGGGGCCTTCCACACAGGCAGCGAGGAGGAGGAGGGGCCAGAAGTTTGGTTAAAGGATGAAGGGTAAACACCCTCAGGACAGGAAGGTATCAGCAAAATAACTGAATTAGAGGAATCTTCGTGGTAAAGGTTGAGCTTTGAAAAAGAATGAATCTGCTCATTGAGAAAGGGTCCGCCATCTACCAGGCTTGGAACAGGATGTGGGAAGTGCCACCTATATATCTTTTACATTTCATATACATGCATAAATGTTATATATAAATATATATATTAGAAATAGATATAAAATGAGCAGCATAAGAAATAGTTCACCAGGGCATTTAGTAGGGAGATAGATATCACTACCCTTTACTATTTTAAAATATTAATATCTACCCAGTTATTCATTTTAAAGATGACACTTTATCTAATTGTGCATAATGGGCAATAGGTCATCCCAGGGACTCTAAAGATTCAGGTCTTTTTGTTACAGGTATTTCAAACATTGGCTCGGACTTAGGTTTGAATCCTGACTCCAGCATATTCCAGCAGTGAGATTTTAAGCAAATTTCCTCATCTGTGAAATGAGGATAAAATAATGTTTAACATACAATTAACTAAAAGATAAAATGTGCATAGTAAATTGTATAACAAAGTCTGGCACTCGCACACACATGCACACACATACACACACACCATACACACACACACACGCACACACACACACACACACATATACACACAGGCACACCACTCCGTGTAGATTAGCTGCTGTGACCTACAGCAACACATCCAAAGGCTCACAGTACTTTAGAGGCAGCAGCTGGTTTGTCTCTGCATACGTAATGCCTTGTACATTCTAGGGATGGAATAACCAAACCTTAGCTAAGTAAGTTGTAAAATAACAGAAAAGACAGAAAGGGGGAAGCAAAGAAGAGGAGATGGGGAGAAGTTTATTACAAAAGGCGATAAGAAATGGACAAATAATTTTAACCCTAAAATGGGACACAAGACAGAAGCGTCTACCTCTCTGCCACCCACTTCCTCGGTGCATTCTAAAGACACAGGGTGAAGGGTCCAGCTATGGTATTGCTGAAGAGACAAGCGTCATCTCTAGTCTCCCATTCTTCACAGTAGAACAGGGCATCCATGCAGGAGGCAGGGTAGAGCGACTGAACATAGAATCTTCTTGTTTGGTCCTTAATGTAGACACTTTAAAGTAAGGAGTGATGGGTGTCGAGTCAGGTGTAGTCTAGAAGGAAGAACTTCCTTGACCGTCCGAATGTTACACAATCAGGAACAGTTGGAAGTGGGTAGGTGGCAGGCTAGACCTGCGCTTCCCCTGTCTACTTCTATTCCAGTTTGCTTGTTCTGTATATATCATATTAATGATCATTTGCATCTGCTCTCATGCCTGTCAGAGCTTAGCTTGCCTGGGGATTACATCGATCTTGTTCTTTTCAGAATCCACAGCTAAATATTTGAGGGGCAGTGATGTCCAGTACAGTAGCCACCATCATATGTGGTTATTAAAGACTTGAAATTGAGGTGTGTGTTTTAAACCACATATCAGACTTTTAAAAACCTCTAGAGAAAACATTGTAATTAATAATTTTATATTGCTTATATGTGATAGTATTAATGGTTTAGGTTAAATAAAATGTGATATTGATGTTAGCTTTTGCCTTCCTTTTCCTTTTTTAATGTGGCTACTATAACTTAAATTTCACATGTAGGTCACCTTTGTCACTTGTATCATGTTTCTGTTAGACAATGAAGTTGATCTATTAAATTTTTGTTAGAAGAATGAATAGATGAATGAGCAACTAAGAATGCCCATAGGGGTCTCCCAAAGTTAGAGCAGCCTATCCTGTCATGTTTCCTTACTAATTTCCATGTTGCTAAATGTAATTTACATGGTCTATCTCATGTTCCTGGGAGATAAACTACCAGTAAGAGTTTTATAATGAATCTGTTCTCAAAATAACTTATTTTTCCCTGACTACTCCCCTCCCCCAAATATATGAGGGGAAAAAAAAAAGTAGCGACCATGTGTGGAAAAGCAAGGAAGATTATGTTCTTATTACAAGACGAAAGCTTCTTGATAGAGTACTTCCAAGCAGGCCAAAGCGAAAGGGTCTGGAGAACATGCATTATATTAAACTATGAGTTATTTTATGGAGGCCCGAGTCTGCGAGAAGGAAATGAGAAGGAAAATTACAGAGGCAATAGAAGAAAACGGAACTTTATGGCATTTGGAGATAATCTTAGAAGAAAAATGCTGGAAGTAATGCTTTTGATGAAAAGAAAAAATGCCCAAGGAGCCAATAACTCTGTAAGCTGTATGAATTCACTCAAACTCTATGGAGGAAGAACAAATTAGAAGGGGGGAGGGAGGGAAGACACATCCCACAAGTCGGGAACTCATTCCAAAATGGCAGTTACGGTGATGTCTAGATTGTAAGATTGTAGATGTTTGTGGGGTTCTTCATTTCCCAAAACTTCCTATAACAGAATTCCACTTTGTAAACAGAGACAAAATTCAGTGAATTGTTTCTGATGGAGAGGATAGTGAGCAGAGAGAAGTTTAGGATAATGATGGACTGGCAAGCCAGAAAGAGAATGGAGAATCTGTGATCAAAAACCATCGGGTGGCTAAGCAGTCTGACACTCAGGAAACTGAGATCAAATAGCCAGAAGAATGATGGAGTGGGTACCAGCAGGGAGTGGGCCAATGAAAGACCACAGGCAAGAAATCAGGACCAACCTTCAGAGCTTGAGGTGACAGAACTAAGGGAACAAGACAAATGAGCCAACTTTCAAAGCTAAAATGATGATGGATAGACCCTGGAGCAGCCGTGGCCTAAAAGCAAAGAGGGGTCCTGAAAGAACTTACGAACTTTATCGGGCTTATTTGGGTTCTACTTTTATTTTTCTGAGGTTGGAAAAGGAAGCAAAGAGTGATCAGGTAATTGTATACATAGCCCTGGTAAAATGGTAAGCTCTTCAAATGTAAAGACTTGGTGAATACAAGGAAATGGATCAAGATCTTGATCTGTTTTTCTTTTCCTCTGTGTGTGTGTGTATATATCTCTGTATGTGTCTTTGCGTATGTGTATCTTAGGTGTGTGTCTGTGTTCAAATATGTGTGTGTGTGTGTGTGTGTGTGTGTGTGTGTGTGTGTGTGCGCGCGCGCATGGGTGTGTGCAGGTGCATATGCATGCATGTGGAGAACAGAAATTGACATTGGATGTCTTGCTCTCTCACATGTCTTAAGGTAGAGCGTTTTGTGGGAGCCCAGAGTTTACTAATTCTGCTAGTCAAGCTAACCAGTTTGCTCTAAGGATTCCCTTTATGACTCAGGAGTGCTTGGGGTACGGGCAGGCTACCATGCCCACCAGACACTTACATAGGTACTAGAGATCCAAATGCTAGCCTTCACACTGCACAGCTTTATCCTCTAAATAATAGCCATTTCCCTATGTTATTTACAAGACAGTAAAATTAGCTTTGGGAGCCATTTCTCCCATGTATGTTTATTGAGAACATACTCCAGGGGTTAGAAGGAAAAGACTAACAAGAGACTAAAGTCCAGCAGCAATCTCCGGCAGACCTGGACTCCAGGACCTCTGAGATGAACCAATAAAATGCACATTAGTTAATGAAATCAAGTTCTTAAACCTTAGTGCATGAGCTTAGTGTGAATATCTGAAGAATTTGTATGTTCCTGGTGTTTAGAATGTATTGATCTACAGTAAAATAAGATTGGAAGGGCTTCTACCACCAAGGAACCTGTGACCAGATACGATTACTGTATGCGCTTTCCTTTCAACTGTAGTGAAGACAAAACAGAGTTCAGAAGACCAGGAGGCTCCCCACCTTCTGGGCACGTCCATGTAAACTTAAGTAAGTTGGAGAGAGGTAAAATATTATATCCAGGCAGGTAAATACAGACCTTTAACCCTTCCACTTCTAAATAGTCTCATTAAATTTCATTTTGGTCATTGGTACCCATACCTGTATCCATATTTATACAACACAGTTTTTTGTTTGTTTGTTTGATTGATTTAAATAAGTAGTTTGTAAGTATCTGAATGCCCTTGCTATAAATTTCTTGTATAGACTCTTTGACAAATCTTTGTTTAGGTGGCAGAAATCATATTGGGTAAAAATCCCAAAATAGGGAAGATACAGCTGCCTCAAAAATCACAGATGTAATAATAAATATCCTAAAAATGAACATTCAAGGAAGCCTAAGGCACTCTGGGTAAATAAATGTAAAGGAAAGCATAGGAACCCATCTTGGATGTCAAGATCGCCAACGCTTCTGGGGATGAGCCCAAGATGGAGCTTTAAACACCAGAACAGTCACATCTTCCCCCTCCCTAATAAATTTAATCTCCTACTTTTTATTTAAGGAAGACTTTTGTCCATTAAGTGGTTAAAAGTTAAGGTTATCCATCCAAGGACTGAGAAATGAAGGTTCTCAGCTTGATGGACAACAACTCAGAGATCCCTGATGTCCCAAAATATTAGGTTTCTCTTCTAATAATGTTGGAAATATTGCCTACTGTCACGGTTAATCTGAGCCACAGCATAAGCTGATTGTAGGTGACAGTCACAGAGCAGTGCTCACGGTGGTTTCCACACACCGTCAAATCTGCTACAGATGCGGGGCAAACGGGAGCGGGCTGTGATACCAGGTTTCCCGGTGGCTAATAGATTGTGACACGAGAGAAGGAAACCTTTATTTTAATTCAAAAAACAAAAGCCAAATAGCAAAACTTATGTACGTGCTGAGCTTTTTTTTTTTTTTTTCTCCTTCCTCGAGTGGGAAACATTGACTTGCTAACAACCCTTGGCTCACATCAAGGGAAAGTGGAGGAAGACACACAAAACATTTTTCAAATCAAAGGCTTGAATTATTGCACCGAACCAAGTTTCACAGGCATCTAGATGCCCCATTGTCTTTGCACTGGAACAAGCTGCCCTTTCTTTCTCGAAAGAAAACAGCCCAATGTTTCTTGCCATCAGAGCCGTATGGGGCAGGCAGCTATCTATATTTTGAAATTCTTTGCATTGTCTAGGGAAGGGCGTGCTGTTTGGACTCGACAATGGCAACATTGATTTTAAGATTTCTGAATTTTGGTTGTACAGAGCAAACAGTGAAAGAAAACTGCCGGCTTTCAGAACTACAACAACAGTGCTCTTACATAAACTTGCTTCTTTCCTGGCCATTTTACATAGCAGAGATCAATACCACTCATTCAGCCAATGTTATTAACCCCATTTATCAGCTTCTCCCTTAACCCCCCACCAAAAAAAAATTTTTTTTTGAAAGGATCTTGCCGATGAAGTTATGTCATCTTTCATCCATTCAGCCTCAGAGTGGATAATTCACTTTGTTGTGTACCCCAACAATCGAGCCTTGTTTATGAACTTACATTTATTAAGTGAAAGTATTTGGAAACTGATGGTACATTCAAGCTCCGTTGCCATGGGCAGTCATCATGGCAGAAAGTCATGACCTCCCCGTTATGCAGGCAGTAACTAATTGAAATGATACAAATTACTCTGATTCTCTGTCTGCCAATTTAGAGCCTGGTTCTGGTCAAGGGTCAAATGAGCTCCTATTCATGAGCCATGTTTGAAGTCCCTGCTGCCGTAGCAAGGGGCCTTGCTTTGGCCATTGCTCCTGCTTTGGACTTTACCCCATCCCGCCAGGGGACTGTAAAGAAGGAACCTCCGTAGCCTACCTTCACCCGCACATCAAAAGCTCGCTGTTGTCATTCGGTTTGTGCTACTTGTCAACAGCACTGGACATGGTTTGCTAAACTTTACTGGCTAGAAATAAATGTTGTATTCAGAAGCCACTTAGGGAATCCATCCTCTTTAGCCTGCATATTACACCGGCTCTCTGATGTGCCCACGGCAGAGGAAACCAAACGCCATAAACTCAATGTGGAATGATTCGCAACTTATCAATTCCTATCAAGCGTCATTCGCTCAGCTCCTCTCTGCCCGGCACACATGCCCATACCTGCCAAATAAATAAGATAAATTAAAAGCCCAAAAGGTAGATAGCACACAAGTTCTTCCTTCAAAGCATCATCAGGATGATTATCTGTGCTTGAGAAATGACACTAAATGTTAATCTAATTGAATCTGGGAAATGTGGCAATAAAAAGTTAATAATTTACAGAGAAATTGTTCTTCAGAAAAGTCTAAGTGAAGACCCACTAAATGAATTTCAGAAACCTTGCTCAAAGGCTTCTAGGATATGCAGCAAATGCCATGGCTTGCTTAGAAGATGTTTTTTACACTACCTAAACTATTTGCTTTAAAGCAAGCATTCTGGCACTTGTATATGCACAGAAGCATTGCAGACATTGTCTGCCAAATACCTAAGGAAAGAAAGGGGAAAAAAATATCCAAGCAAGTTGGAAATATAAGGAGGAAGCAATTTGAATGTTTAAATTTTAGCCTAAAGAGGTGTACCCCAGTGCTTTCCAAAAATCGGGTCAGCTTAAAATTAATGTATGAATAAAACCTTCATTTCTTTTGACTTCATCTCATTATTTTAATGCAGACAGCTCACATATGGTATTCAAAATGGCTCACACTTTCCAAAGCAAACAGGCAAATGGCTAGGTTGAGCATCTTCCGTAGCCAACCCAGAACAGTATCCCAGCAGATCCTACCTAACTGGGAAGATCACCCACATCAAACCTCTGTTCCTTCAGAGAAGGCATAGCTCACTGAGTCTGGACTTAGACGGGAATCCCAATTCTGTCACTCACTGTGAACTATGGGCAAATAATTCAGTTTCTCTTGACATCAGTTTTCTCAAATTTTACAGGAAACGTGATAATACAATGCATGGCAAAGAATAAGGGTCTTTGTGCAGGACATGGTGGTACAAAGTCTTTAATCCCAGCACTGAGGAGGCAGAGGCAGGTAGCTTTTTGAGTTCAAGACTAGCCTGGTTTACATGGTGAGTTCCAGGCCAGTGAAGGCTACATAGTGAGACCTAATCTATAAATAAATAAATAAATAAATAAATAAATAAATAAATAAATAGCAAATGTATAATGCAGTTCTTCTTACTATGCAAAGACCTATGCTAGAAACACACAGTATTTATAAAAGTTAAGACATTAAAAAAAAAAAAACAGCAAGGTTTTCAGTCACATGTTACAACCAACTGGATAGCTTACTGTTATTGTAACAGCAGCAGACATTCCCAAATATTTATTTTATTTCAAAGCCTCTAAATTACAAGGAATATTTTATCTTTACTCACATGTTGGTTAAAAAAATTCAGGCCCTGGAAATACAACAGTGAACGAAACCAATGAGTTCCTGCTCCCACACACACCTAGCTAACACTTAGAGGAGGCAAAAGCCTCAAACCAGGGGAATTACAGGCACAAAATGACAAGCAAAGGCAAGCGATTCCGAGAGTTCAGAGTATGGAACTTTATCTGTTTGGTTTCATGCCGATAATCTTGATTATTTATAATTAATGAGAAAGGCTAAAACAGAATTTACATGGCTTTATTTCCAGAAATTCCTCTTCCATCTAAGAGTGTCTCCCCAGGAGACAAGGGAAGCAGAAACACTCAAGGTTCTAACCCCACCTTCTGATCCTGTTCCAGAGCATTCCCCCCTGCTTTCTCTGGCCACTCTCTCCCCTCTCACACCGTGAAACAGCTCAATCCACTGTCCTCCTTTCTCCTCAGAACCTTTCTTGGTTCCTCAAGCAAGAGACAGGCTCTCCTTCCTCACGGCATCCCAGACTCGGGCCACTCTGCTCTCCCTCAATGTCTCATCTGACTTCTGAGTATAGCCTTAGAGGGAACGTTTACACTTCATATCTCTAAAAGGACCACATGCTTCCCACGGGCAAGGACCAAGCCTTGTCCAACCACCTCTCAGAGTACCTTGAACTTGGAGCATTAATAAATGCTTGAGGGCCAGCAAGGTGGCTCCGGAAGTAAAGGAGCTTGCCACAAAAGCTTAATGACCTGTGTTTGATCTCCAGAGCCTACATTAAAACAAAACAAAACAAAACAAAACAAAACAAAACAAAACAAAACAACAGTTTCTGTGGTGCACACCTGTAATCCCAGCATTCCTAAAGCAGGATTGGAGGAGGGGACAGAAGAGTGTCTGTCCCAGACTCTCCCAGGCCAGCCAGCCTGGGTACCAGCATGACAGAAACCTAAGGGTTACTGTCTTAGTAAGGTTAGAAGGAAAAGACTGACTCCTGAAATTTGTCCTTTGATGTCCATACATGTGTTGTGGCACCACCACACCTATATGCACATGTACATCACTTATCATCAGTTATCACACACACACACACACCACAAAACAATCAAACAACAAAACCTTAAAATGCTTGCTGTTGGTCATGATGCTTTCATTTCCAAACCAGAACGAGGTTTGGACCAGAACGAGGAAGCAGGCTGTAACTGATTGCCCTGAATCTCAAAGGAAGAGACTTAGAGCTCCAGCAGACCCTCCCTACTCCTAACAAAGGCTCAGCAAGTTGGGTGGCTCCAAGGCAGAGTGCCACTCAGCAGCGTGAGATCCTGGGCTCCCGGGACAACAGGATATCAAACATGCAAACAAGCAAACACTTGGTCCAAACCCTTCACTCTTTGGTAAAGATCTCATTTGTCTTGGTCAATACCCAGGCATGGAACTGGTATGTCATGTGTTTACTTCTGGAAGAAATTTTTCTTTTCTTTCCCAGGCTGGCCTAGATTTGAAATCCTTCTCCCTCAGCCTTCTGATTTCTGGGATTGACGATGTAAACTACTACACCTGGCCTTCCCACTCATTTTAATGCTGGGCCAGGGATGATATATTTTAATTAGCTTTTTAAAATTTATGTGGGCTTTGGCTAAAATACCTAAGTTTTTTGTCTGTTTAAAACTTGTAGGGAAGAAAGCACTACCAAAAAATTGGAGAAGATCTAGAAATTTTAATGATTTTAAAAAAATATCTGCCTTGGGCTGGAGAGATGGCTCAGCAGTTAAGCGGCTCTTCCAATGGTCCTGAGCTCAAATCCCAGCAACCACATGATGGCTCACAACCATCCAGAATGAGATCTGAAACCTTCTTCTGGAGTATCTGAAGACAGCTACAGTGTACTTACATATAATAAAATAAATAAATCTTTAAAAAAAAATCTGCCTTACAAACAAAGACTGTGAATTCTATAAATTAGTACAGTCCAGGTCCTTCTGTAATTCCTAGGAAATAATAGTTAATGTTTAGTAAGGTCAGTGTTTATTGGCAACTGGCTCAATTGATATATTAACCATTCATTCATTCATTCATTCATTCATTCATTCATTCATTTTGTGGTCCCAAGATCAAACCCAAGGCTTCACCTATGTTAACTCTGTTCTACTAGCTCCTCAGCCGCTAGGGCAGAGGTTCCCAACCTTCCTAATGCTGCCAACCTATAATACACTCTTCTTGATGTGGCGACCCTCAACCATAAAATTACTTTCGTTGATCCTTCATAACTGTAGTTTTGCCACTATTAATAACCATAGTGTAAATACCTGTGTTTTCTAATGGTCTTAGGAGACCCCTGTGAAAGGGTCATTTGACTCACTCCCTTGGGGTCAAGACCCACAGGTTGAGAACCACTACCCTAGAGCAGTTTTACTTATAATCTTAGAAATCATGTTGACATTTCTATTGCTAGAAATGAGAACAAACTGTCGTATCTCAGGTATAAGGGGTATGGGTGGGGGTGAGAGCTAAACTGCAGAAGGCTGCCAGGGAAAATGTGAACAAACGCTATCTAGGACCTGCTTGGCTGTGGTGGTGGCTACAGAGGGTGAACATTTGTCAAAGCTCACAAATTGTGTACTTAAAATGGGTGCCGAATACTATCCACAGGCTAATAGCACAATGAGGCTGACTTTTCTAAAACTACCCTCAGTCCACCCAAGGAGAAATACAGGTTGCACTGCAAATGAATTAGGTCTTAAAGTGAGGAAAAATATTTGACCAACTGTGCCATTACCTTTGTTTTAATCTGATACTGTCTTTTTTTAAAGAACTCCCGTAATTAAATTATCACCTTTTGAAGGGCACATGAAGAAAAGGAAATTCCTGTTTATGGAATACCTTTCATCAGCCAAGCCGTGAGCCAGGGGCTCGTGGGTATGTCTCATCTGATACTTCTACCCATCCTGAAAGACCGGCTTTATTACCAGGACTTTACAGTTAGTGAACTCCGGTCAGGCCTTGTGTTCCTTGCTCAAGGTTATCCAGTGTCTGGTGGTGGAGTCAGAGATTGGAGCCATGTCTGTCTACTCCCAGTTTGAACTTAACCCTGGGGCTCTCTGAATGCTCTCGGGGATGTGTCGCTGGCTGGGCCCATCTGTGGTGCCCCTTAGGCTCAGCTCTGTCTCTTTCCCGACTTCTCCATTCTTCAAGATTCAGCTTGTGGTTCCTTCCTGCTTTTGACTTCTGTCTTAGTCAAGGTTTCTATCGCTGTAATGAGACATTGTGGCCATGGCCACTCTTATAAAAGAAAACGGTTTTGTTTGTTTGTTTGTTTGTTTGTGTTTTAAAGGCTGGTTTATTTATTATGTATACAGCCTTCTGCCTGCCGGCCAGAAGAGGGCACCAGATCTCACTGTAGATGGTTGTAAGCCACCATGTGGTTGCTGGGAATTGGACTCGGGAACCTCTGGAAGAACAGCCAGGGCTCTTAACTGCTGAGCCATCTCTCCAACCCCCAAAGAAAATGTTTAATTGGGGCTCGTTTACACTTCGGAGGTTTAGTTCACTGTCATCAATGGCATAAAGCAAAGGGTGGTGGTGTGCAGGCAGGCGTGGTGCTGCTTGGAGAAACTGTGAGTTCTGCTTCCCAATCCATAGGCAGCAGGCAGGGAAATAAGCCACTGGGCTTGGCTTGAGCATCTGAACCACGAAAGCCCACTCCTGGTGACACGTTTCCTCTAACAAGGTCACACCTCATCATAGTGCCACTCCCTATGAGCAGATGGGGACCATTTTTATTCAAACCACCACAACATTTAATTATTAAATCATTCATTTCAACATCTGATTGTCGTGTGTACAATGTTTTTTTTTTCCCTAGGCACCGGGCTGGAACTATAGACACTGTACCCACACAGAGGTGCAGTTACAGGCTTACACCTCGTGGAAGAGGAGGGAGCTCTCTGAAAGGTATGTGTTTTAACCCATTTTTGTTACCAATACCACAATACCATAAGCTCTGTGCATTTGGGGGGTGGGGGGGAAATGGTTTATGTGCACAGTGAAGAGGCTACATCTGGTAGTGGCCTTCTTACTACAGAGATCTGAAGTAGGATTAACGTAAGAGATAAAGTGTGAGAGACCTCACCAATTGGCTTTTTACAACAGATCCATTAGCCAGTTAGTCTGTTAGGTGTGTAGTTAATGTATTCTTCAGGACAGAACCCTCCAAAGTGGGCCAACCTGGTCCCACCTCAAATTCTGCATAATGGAGATTAACATGAGTTTAAGAGACAACATACCACGTTCTAGTCATAACTGTTGACTGACATAGGCCAGTAACTGGCTCTGTCTTCAATGGAACATGCTAAAGACCAGCTTAGGAGCTTCACAGATCTCTCCCTCTCCCTCCCTCTGTCTCTCTGTCTCTCTCTCTCCCCTCTCTCTCTTCTCTTTCTCTTTCTTTCTCTTTCTCTCTCTCTCCCTCCCTCTTTTCCTCCCTCCCTCCCTCTCTCTCCTCTCTCTGTTATTGTGACAGAATCTTGCTATTTAGCAGGTTGACCTGAAACTCTTCACCCTCCTGCTCCTGGATTCAATCTTGTATTAGCTTCTTTTACTTGTGTTATTATTATTGTTGTTGTTGTTGTTGTTGTTATTTTAAAAGAAAATTATGTGTGGTGTGTGTGTATGTGTGGTGTGTGTGTGTGTGTGTGTGTGTGTGTGTGTGTGTGGTATATGTATGGTATGTGTGTATGTGTGTGTGGTGTGTGTGTGTGTGTATGTGTATGTGTGTGTGTGGTGTATGTGTGTGTGGTATGTGTGTGTGAAGTGTGTGTGTGTGTGTGTGTGTGTGTGTGTGTGTGTGTGTGTGTGTGTTATGTGTATGTGTGTGGTGTTTATGTGTGTGGTGTGTGTGTGTGTGTATGTGTGGTGTGTATGTGTGTGGTGTGTGTATGTGTGTGGTGTATGTGTGCGTGTGTGCTTGCCCACTCACATACATGTAGAGGTCAGAAGTCACTGTGCTTATTCTTCACCTTTAGTTTTTGAGACAAAGTCCCCCATTGAACTTGAAGCAAGCACATGATTTGGCTAGGCCAGCCCGCTTCAGGAATCCTCCTGTCTCCCCAACCCTAAGGCTGGGGTTTAGGAGTGTGTTACCATGGCAGTTGTCACATGAGCAGTGGGATCCGGCCCATGCTTGTGCAGCAATCGTTAACACGCTATTATCTCCTTGGCCTTAAAGTTAGTTTTTAAACAGCTTTATCAAAGCATAATCAGAAGTTTCACCAGCTTTAAATGTACAATTTAGTGATTTTTACTAAGCACTTAGTTGTATAGCCTTTACTACCATCCTGTTTGAGAACATGTCCTTTGCCCCAGAGAGACCCTTTGTGCTCATTGGCAGGCAAGCCTCCCCTCCTACACCCCACACCCCATTTTGCAGCCTCAGGCAATCACTAATGTTCTTTCTACCTCTATAGATTCATTCTCTCCGACCTTTCATGTAAGTAAAATGATGCAATTTGTCATCTTTTACAACTAGTTTCTTTCCTGTAGCATGTTTTTGAGCGTCAGCCAACTCGCAGCAAGGATCATTCATTCATTCATTCATTCATTCACTTTACTGCTAGGTAATAGTCCATTGTGGACACACCGGCTTACCCAGTCACAAGTTGACTACCCCTTAGTTTAAGGGCTCTGGCTTTTATGGATAATATTATCATACAGTATATCTGCGAGATAAAAACTTCTCCCTTCTTTTCACAAATGAGTTAAGGAAGTAATTCTTTTGCCCAAGGTAACGTTAGAGTTTAAGATCTCCAATTTTAAAGCAGTTGCTCTAGGATGGTAGTTATCAGATTGGAATATTTTTCTAACCTAAAAATTTAAGAACAAAACCTTTTTGATGTGAAAAAAATAAACGTAAATGTGCTTTTATGTGTGTGTGTGAATGGTGCCTACGGTTCATCTATTGTCCAACATTGTGCCTATAGTTCACAATATTTTTTTTGTTTAACTTTTGATATGAAAATAGATGTTATATTAGTTTTCTTACCATAAACAAATAGTCATATGAGGAGCGATGGATCCGAGGCTGGGAGGGGGTATGCAAAGGTTTACTGATGGAGGTAGTCTCCACACATATCCCAAAATTTATCAAATTATAAATATTAAACAGGTACCACCTTCCATGAGTCAAGAATATGTCAATAAAATGGCTTTTATAAAAACAGATTAGGACCAAGAGATGTTCCAGTAGGTAAAGGCACTTGCTGCCAAGCCCGACTACCTGAGGTCAGTCTCCAGAACTCCAGGGTACAAGGAGAGAACCAACTCCTGTAGGCTGCCCTCTGACCTTCACATGTGCCATGGCAACCTTGCCCTCCTTTCCCCACCCACACACATAAAACTTGAAGTTTTTGAATAAACTAAAATTTTCCCACTAGCAACATTGGTTCATAAAAGTGAGGAGACTTTATCAATGAAACTAGAATAAATTCAGTTTCATAGAAAAGCTTGCTAAATTCTATTTTCCTCATTTTTCTGTAACAGAGAAGGCAAGCTCACATTTAGCCCTACTAAGTTCTCCATCCTCTATGCTACCAAATTAGTCAAGAAAAGGATACATGCTAGGTTGAGTTAGATAAAAAAATTTTAAGCTCCTTTTAAAAATGACATTGGATTAAAGACATCTCGGCTTCATTAATCTATGTCAATTGTCTACCATCTATTTCAAGGGGAGGGCGCTTACTTTACAACAATGCAGGCTTTGAATTGGTGTTTCCTACAGGAATAGGTTTTATCCCATCATACATCCAGAAACAGCTCAGCCTGGGAGCAAAGAGCCGTGTTCCAAAGACCCTCATCAGTAAACCCTAGAGCCAAGCTAGCTACTGTTTTCTTTCTCTAAGAACTAGACAGTATATAAAAAGCCCTGCAGAGTACTTCCAGGCCAATGCACTGAATCTGGGTCTCACGGAGGCTCAGCCTGCACTGATACTGAGAGAGATGCTGAAGTCGACGGACATTTATTTTGTGGTTTCTACCCAGGTCCCAGAGGAACAGATGTGGTAATGAGGCCTGGGAAGAGAGGCCAGAGACTGGCTCTAGTCTCTCTAGTCATGCCTTCCGGCTCTGTTCCACTGAGATGCTCACTTTGTCCCTCCCGGTTTGGGAGCTGTTTGTGCAAGAACAAAGGGACTTCAGTGTCCCTTGCTATTAATCCAACTTCACAAGCATGAAATTTACAGACACACACAAGAATCCATCACGGAAACCTTTCCCCTTGTCATGTTCAGCTGCTGAAAAGTGGGCACACTCTTGGCTGCGAATGTTAATTTGAGAGAGAAAGAGAATAAGCCATCTGAAGTCACATTAGGGAACACCGCGCCCCCCCCCATCCACCACTTGCAGACTACAGGTTGTTATCTTGAGGGTTGAGCTTTGGCGGGGACAAGGGGGCAGAATTAAGTCTTTTCCTAGATTTTGGAGAATTTTGCTAAATTTTATTGTCACCTTGAAAGTCAACTACTTCCTCTCAATAAATAAAATATACCCATAATGGAAGACCAATAATTCAATCTATAAAGTGACTTTAAAGGAAAAGAATAGTACTTGAAAGTCATAAAACAAAGACTATTTGAAGAGCTCCAAGCCAGTGGCAGCCACTGGGTTTGCTCACTTAACCCATCTCCTCCTCATCACGCAGCCGTCATTTAGCTGCAGGGTGGATGTGTTCACACTGAACTATTAATCTGTTTCAAAATGCCATAACATTTCCATGAAGAACTCCCTAATTTTTTTTTCAGAAATTAAATGTCTGTTTAAAGTTCATCCCCTCCTGCTGTAACTAATTGAAATGAGATTTGGTTTATCTTTACGACATGGAAATGGGGTTGAGTTTCATAATAATAACAATAATGATAACTCGATAGATTTTGGAAGTAGAAGTTAATAATTACAGTAACACGGGAGAGGTTAGATTTGCTGGTTCCTGCCTAAACAGACCCCCATCATTGGGAGGCAAATGTGAGCAAACGTCCCAGGATCTAACAGGTTTCTCTTAGTCCGTTTGGTTTCAACTTTCATATCAGAGCATCAAAACCAACTAACATCTCAAATGAGCCATCCTCCTGTACTGGAAGGAAGTACTAGCATACTGGCTGGAAAAATGTGTCGGACCCTTGTAGGCACATTGGAAGGACTTAGTCTATAGACTACACAGTGAAAAGGCTCTTTTGACATGTATTTCCCATCCACATACTCAAAAGCAAAGCTGACTGAGGCCCTTCTGACAGTATAACAAAACTTCCCAAGTATCATGTCTTTTGACCCTAATATCAGCCCTCTGAAAATGAATAGCATTGTTAACCCCACTTTTCCAGATAATGCTATTGAGGCCCAGAGAGGTGCCACCAAGTCACCAAACTAGTGAGTGGCAGACTTAACATTAAACCTGTGTGTCTATCTGTCTGTGATTTCACATTTGTTGTCTTGTCATCCAACCAACTAAATTATGGATATATATTGGGGCTCTAAAGTCAATAGAAAAAAAAACCTAGCCTTCCCTTCGAGACCTTAGAGACTGACCCCAGTTAACTACATGGCACCCATGCGGGCTTACCTTACCTAGAAGACAAATGAAGAACACCAACTTTCAACTGGCATTGGTTATGCCATTGGTTTTTAATGTGTGGTGACGTAACAGCTAATATACTCCCCACCCATGTGGCTAACAGCCAGCATTCAATACCTACTTAAGCAAAATATCATGTGATTTTTCACCCTCATCTTGCAAATAACATGGCCGAGACCTCCAGTTAGCTTTAGCTTCTTTCGGTCTATCCCAGCTCAGCAAAGCTCCGTGATCCTGAGAGGCCACAACCCTCCGTCATCTCCTCTACTGCATAAGCCCTTCTCATCTCACCCTCCTGCCACGCTACGTAGTCAGGTCCTAGCTTCAATAAAGGCATCTCTCTGAGGCCTTCCTGAGGCCCTGACATGGCTAGCCACCCCTTGGGATAGGCTCTCAGGAGCTCCAGGCTCTTCTCCTCCACGTATCCAGCTTGGTCTAGAGCCCCTGCGTTACACGCATGCAATCTTGGCTTCTATCCTTGGCACGGCAAAAACGAGGGAGATAGTCTGTCTTCCTGTTAGAGTTCACTACCAGAGCAGTGACTACATCTGCATTACTTAGCAATATGATCAAAGGTATAAATGGGAAAGATTGCCATTAATACAACATGTGTATTGTGTGGATAAAAAGTAAACAGAGAAGCTAGATTTAGCAGTATAAATGACTTTAAAAAAAATCAAGATTTCCTTATTCCAATGTGACAGCCTCAGCCAAGAATGAAGCAAAATGTAAGGGATAGATAATGGATGTGTATGTGTGTGTGTGTGTGTGTGTGTGTGTGTGTGCATGTGTGTGCATGTGTGTGTGCATGTGTGTGCATGTGTGTGCGCGTGCACGTGCGTGTGTGCACACTGGGGGAGGGAATGAATGAGTCTCAGTCTGCACTCTTAGCTGGCCCTGAACTCACAACCCCCCTGAGTGTCAGGATACAGGTGTGTTCCACCTTGAAAACAAGATCCTTTATGTATCACAGTGACCACCCCTGTTAAGACTGCAAGCCACACTCTGGAGACTGCTCCTCCTCCTCCTCACTCTGATACCCCCCCCCCAAATACACCACCCAACAGTCGATTCCATGTACTAATCATTGTGCCTTAGTCTTTGCTAAGACTGTCTTCCCTCCTCAGAGCATGGGTTCCCAAAGGATAGGGTGATCATTTGCTGTAAACGGGACTTTCAGAATTGCAGGAGTTCCATATATTTTTATTGAGCAGAATTGAAGGAATTCTTAGAAGCTCAATTTAAGGAAGAGTGCTGATAGTTTTCCTTAACACACACTAACAAGATAGGTTTGCTTAGGCACTGAAGATGGCGAGCGCCTGAGCTGTCTGCACTGTGTGTGTGTGTGTGTGTGTGTGTGTGTGTGTGTGTGTGTGTGTGTGTGTGCATCCCCCTACACCTCCCATGGCTGACTGGCCAGCTGCCTGGGCCTCATTCTACCCTCACCTGCTTTCCCAATCAATAACAAAAGAAGACCCTTGGCTGTCTCCACACTAGGAGGAAGGAGCTAAGAGTATCTTCCAGCCCCAAAAGAGACCGCCTTTGATAACTTTCTTTAGGTTTTATTTCGGGATGTGTGAGTGTGTATGTGTGGTGTGATGTGTGTTATGTGAGTGTCCCCAAAAGAAGATTTTGAATGTTTTCTACTATCATTCTCTGCCTTATTCCCTTGAGACAGAATTTCTCAATAAATTTAAAGCTCCCTGTTTCAAATAGGCTAACTGGTCAGGGATCTCTTAGAATCCTCCTGTCTCAGCCCACCAGCACTGGAATTATCGGCACCAGCCATGTCTAACATTTTTAAGGTGTGTTCTGGGGACTCAAACGCAGGTTCTTGTGATTCCTCAGCAAGTGACTTGGCCACCGAGCAGCCTCCCCAGACCCTCGTCATTTTATAACAGAGAGAATTAGAAAGGGCTTATTGCCTCAGAAAATGCTGGAAACCTGGGAATTCACCTGGCCCGGTTTTCACACCTATCCAGAAGTGATATTTATTAAGTGCTTGATGCTCCAGAGAACACACTGTTGTACAAATGTGTCATGTTGCTGTGAACACAAGCAAGGCAGGACTCAGATTCCATCTTCTTGCAAAAAAACAAAGCCCAAGGTGACTGCTGCAGCTTCATCTCCATGTGTTCATAACTGATCATCCACCCCATCGATGTCCAGGGAGCCTTGCCGCAGAGACTGTGTGCGGAGCAGGGTTATAAACTCATGCATTGCAGATGAGCATCAAATTCTGACGAGTAGAAAGAACGGGAGCTAGGATTGCCATGGATGCAGAGGAGGGCGGAGGAAAACAACAACGCCGGAAGCAGTGAGCGAGATTCCAGTGTGGGAAGCGGCCCTCTTGCCTGCGGCCACAGTGCAAAGGCCCCGATGGGCTCTCGTCAGTTCTTACCTGGACCACAGTGAGCAGCCGCACCTATCTTCCATCTCGACAAGAATCTCTTTAATGTCTCCCTAAACAATTCAACTCCAGTGTCTGAAAAGCTCTCTGAGGAACCCCACAATGTGGACCTCAGACCCGTCTGTGACGTGACTCCACCCATCTCCCTCTTTTCTTCTCTGTATACCTTCTGAGTTCTGGCTACACAGCCCTTCTATTCTCTGAAGATTCTATGCCTTGGTGTAGACGTACCACCCCTGATTCCACCTACAATGCTTTTGTTAGACTTTCACCCACTCAACTAGTTCAGAGTTTAAGATCTGACTATGGTAGTGTTTACAGGAATAATTTAGTTTTGAGTGGAATTATATTCACCAGACAAATGCTTCTCTCATTCAACTAATACTAGGCTGAGAATGGTGGTGTATTCCTGCAGTGCCATCACATGGGAGGCTGAGGCAGGATTGGGAGTTGTTTCAGATACTCCGACCAGAGGCCGTTAGCTGTTGTACCTTCCACTCGTTCCTTCCCTTGGACTCTCAATGTGCAAGGCCACAGAACTGGGTGCCATTTCCACATGATCTGAAATAATTCATTTTCCAACGACCCCTTTGGGCTCTAAGACACAGCAAGATACCATGTAGATGGCTCTACTCTACACTGATGCTCCTCTTTGAGTCTTCTCTGACCAAGTACCAGACAGCAGTCATTCAGTCCCGCCAGCTGAGTCTCCTTGACATCTAGGAACAGAGATAATACATGTCTGCTGTGGTAGGCAGACTTCCAAGAACACCACGAATGTGCTAGATTCTGGATGCATAAAGAAATGGCTGGAGGGGCTCAAGAGGTGGCTTAGCTGTTAAAAGCACTGGCTGTTCTTGCTGAGATCTGGGTTTGGCTCCCTGCACCAACATGGAGGCTCACAATTATCTGTAACTCCAGCTCCAGAGGATCTGACGCCCTCTACTGGCCTCCTCAGGCACTGCATGCACATGGTGCACTTACATGCATGCAGGCTAAACACACACTTAAGAAAAAAAAAGAAAACAAATAAATGACTGGTAAGACACCTCAGTGTGCTGTGGACACTTGATAATTATTTAACAAATATATGGCTATTTCTCTTATATTTAGATCCATAATGGACTTATTTTTCACACATCGTGCAAATAAAGTATTTTATATTTAGGAGAAGAAGAAGGAGGAGGAGGAGGAGGGGGAGGAGGAGGAGGAGGAAGAAGAAGAAGAAGAAGAAGAGGAGAAGAAGAAGAAGAAGAAGAAGAAGAAGAAGAAGAAGAAGAAGAAGAAGAAGAAGAAGAAGAAGAAGAAGAAGAAATAGCTAATGTTTTGTGGCCCTGAGTTTGAACTTGTTTTATCTGTGGTTGCCCCATGAGGGACAAGGATATTGTCAGTGCATTCTTCTCACTTGCCATAGAAACAAGCAAAAACAAAACAAAGCTAAACAAACAAACAAAAAAAAAAACAACGATCAAAAAAAAGTAGGAAAAATAAATTGACAAAATACAGAGCATTTCGATTAGAGCAGGCTCTAGGATACAAGGAGCTGACAGGCCGGCCACTCCTGATGGTGATTGAAGCGTAAATGCAAATGTCTAAGTGGTCAAAGTGTTCTACCACAGACGGGGCACTGGTTAGACAGAACAGATGAGACTGGGGGTTTTCAGCCAGCCTTTGCAGGCTTGCTTGGCCTGGGCATTCTCTGCTCAGTTTGGGGACCTGGTATTTGTTTGCACAATCTTCAACCCAACAGGAATGCAAGGTCAGGCAAGATGGCTCAGTAGGAAAAGGTACTTGCCAACAAGCCCCATGACCTAAAATCTACATGGTGGAGTCAGAGGAACTGTTCCTAAAAAATTCCTCTGACCTGCACACCTGTGCAATGGTGCACACATAATAAATAAATAAATAAATAAATAAATAAATAAATAAATAAATAAGAAAGAAAGACATGGCTTCCCACACACACTCTTCTCCAGGTACTTTTGTGATGAGAAGAGCTCTAACCCACAGCAGGCAATGTTCTGTATACGTTTCCCTGTTGTTACTTCATGGGGCTTCAGTAGGCACGATAAGATGAGCCGAGAGCTTCTGGTGTGGGATCCTTAAGATATAAAGAGCCAGGGGAGGGGGGCACTTTACTCATCTTGGATCGCCCCCTGCTGTAGAGCAGGTGGAACGGGAAATGTGAACCATTTCCACACACACCCCAACCCCCCACCACAGCCCCGACCCATCCCCCACCGCAGCCCCTACCCACCCACACACCTAGTTGAAAAGAGCTCTGCTTCAGCAACTCTAAGAACCCCCTAAACATGTTTAGCCACTGCTGAGGAGATAAGATTCGGCGCTCAGCCGCCATCTCAGTAAGTTTAACATCTCAGGTTGTGGTAGGTGCTCCTGTTAGTCGATTCCTATTAGTGCTTCCTGTTCAAGATAAACCTGTCCTCAGAAGCAAAAAACAGCCTGGTGAAGATGCGCCTCTCAATTGCTCCTGAAGAACAACGGTCTTGGCTTGGGGTTTTGAAGTTATTCTGAGTGACGTCACATCCTGGATTTATTGCTTGCTGTCTGGAAGACCTGAACTAAATGACGCATGGCTCTGCATCTTGGTTTCCTCATCTAACCGCCACCATACGGTCTGTCTTTTTGGCGAGTCATTCTGGGAGTTGTTAAATACTGTTCTAAATGCTCGTACATAAACTTTTAAAGAGTAATGCCTACAGAGCGTAGCTCTAGCTGGGGGTGGGGGGCGCACACCTGTAATCCCAGCACTCAGAAGATGGAGACAGGAGGGTCTCATGTTGGATGTCAACCTGAGGTACACAGCGAGACCATCTCGTGAAACTGAACTCTGAGAATATAGCTCAGGGTAGAGCATTTCCCTAGCAGGTATAAGACCTTGGGTTTAATCCTTAGTGTTGGAGGGGGGATATATGATTCTGCATATTAGGTATATATAAGAAAGGACACATTATTTCATTAAATTAAATTCTAAACCTGTAGCCTACCAGGCTGGAAAGAAATTAAATGCCTCTTTAAAAGATTAATTTTTAATTCTGTGAATGAATGTGTGCATGTATAGGTATGTGGACATAAATTCAGGTGTCCACAGAGCCATCAGAGGTGCTCTGATCACCACAGCTGGCTGCCAGATGCAGGAGCTAGGAACCAAACTCTGGTCCTTTGCAAAATAGTTAAGTGCTTTTAGCCACTGGGCCATCTTTGCAGCCCTAAATCTTTCTTTTTACAGGGACCCCACTAATAACACCCTCTACAGGGATAGACATCTTATGGACTCCCTCTCCCCCCAAACAAAATATTTTTCCCCTTACATCTTGCCTTTTCTGTTTCTTTTTTGGTTTTATTTTCTTTTTAGTAACTATAAATTCAAGCTTAAGGAAGCTTATTTTTGACCTGGAAAACAAAAAACAAAAAAAAAAAAAAACTAAAGTTTTTATAGTACTGTTTTCAAACCTGACCCCATTCAGAAAGAGATGTAGTTGCACAGCTAGAACACAGCTTCTCGAATGAACGATGCAGGTGTGACTGGTGGCACTAAGAGACGCTGCATCATTGACAAAACTATAACCTGCTGTGGCATTGCTGGGGGAAAAGCCCTTGCAGATTTCTAAACAGTGGTAAAGTCTCTTAGGACTCTCTAACGCTCTTACAGGCCAAACAGGGAACAAGGTTAGTAAAAGGCCTCAACAGAATCTGGATACAATGCTGGATTTCAGAGTTACTGGGACTGGGTATGTAAAAATAAGGTGGCCAGTTGGGAACGATGCTTATGATAGATCTCAAATTCAAACTAATTTAAAACATACCACTTCACACATTTCTGGGGGCTTTTTCGTTTCCCTCAGGAGGTGCAGGTAGGAGATGTGTTCAGTTGCTTTCCAATATAGATGTATGGCCCCAAAACCAGCACGTAAGAGAAGAAGACAGATAGATGAATGGCTCTGGAGACTCTGCAGAGAAAATACCTCCTTTCTTTGTGGTCCTACTCTCCTCGTGCTTGGAGACACTGCCACAATCAAGGGGTTGGAAATGGAACTCGTTGGGTAGGTTCCCAGTCTATCAGACCAGCCTGACACACACTCTGTATTCCAACGCTTCAACTTCTTTCTCTTCTACAACTTCTCCTGACTGAGAGCTTTGGTCCCTGCTGGTGTGCATCTCGACATCAAACATCCGCCAATCTTTTTGTGGTGATGGGCTGTTGCTGTGAGAGCCGCCTCTTGAGCTGCTCTGTTCTGATTCGTGCTGAGCATCCGGAAGCATCTTTTCCATGTCTCCACTGTGGATGGAGAACTAGAAAGGGACATACTCTTGCTACTACTCATGGCTGAGACACTAGGAACAGCCTGGCTCTCCAGCATGACAGGATCTGTCTCTGGGCAGGCCTTGTGTGCTCTTAATGAGCTGCCCTTCACGGTGTCATTTGCTAGCCCTGTCACACACCCATGGAAATGCCAACAACCACCTGCTTGAAATGAAGGCCAAAAAAGGTATAGTGGAAACTGAAATAAGAGAAATAGATGCCTCAGTGGCCTGGGCAGAGCCTCTACCTGACCAGCTGACATATACAGGATAAAGAATGCAGTCAAATGTCAATAAAAACAACACGCAGAAAGAACTTGAAAGCCCTTGTTGGATAGATACGAAGGTAACCTGATCTTCCTGTGGTATCAGCATACCATTTTCTTATTGAATCTTTCTAGTCTTTCCTTGTTAGCCCACTAGAACCATCCAACTTAAAGCTTCAAACAAGACAGTACAAGACCAGCTAAAGCAACACTTGAGTGCTCAGCAGACATTCTTACTGCTTTTCTTTTCCTTCTTTTCAAAGATTATCATAGAGTGAAAGCTCTTAACTAAAAGGCTCTGTGGACCCTGATAACACATGCAAACAGCCTAGACCTTAGGGTACCCCTGAGAAGCACTCACATAGTGTCTAAGGGCAACTAAAAATGTGGGCTCCATCACTCAATAGCTACTTGAGCTTAAGTAAGATCTATGTGATGCCAGACATGGTGGAGCAGGCCAGTCATCACAGCACAAAGAAGGCAGAAGCAGGATTGAGAGTTTCGAGGTAGCTGGAGCTACATACTAATTAAGAGTGTGTCTTTTGTAAATGAGCAAAAGAAAGGATGAAAGTAAACAAAGAAGAAAGCACAGGAGGGGCAGAGAGAATGAGAGAGAGAGATGCAGAGAGAGAGAAACAGTAAGAACTTAAATCAGGGCTGGGGAGATGGCTCAGAAAAAAAATGTGATGGTTAAGAGCACTGACTGCTCTTCCGAAGGTCCTGAGTTCAAATCCCAGCAACCACATGGTGGCTCACAACCATCCGTAATAAGATCTGACGCCCTCTTCTGGTGTGCCTGAAGACAGCTACAGTGTACTTACATCTTTGGGCCTGAGTGAGCAGGACCTGAGTGAGCAGAGATCCTGAGTTCAATTCCCAGTAACCACATGACGGCTCACAACCATCTGTACAGCTACAGTGTACTCATATATACATAAAACAAATAAATCTTTAAAAAAAAAAAAACTTAAATCAGTGTTACTGACTGAGTGAATGAGAGGCAGATTGACTGAGTTAAAGAATTAGTTACCAGGAGCGTGGAATTTAAACCCAAAAAGAGCCCCATGGTTTTTGATGCTCCTGTATACCAGGGGTCAGCTTTTTTTTTTTTTTTTTTTTTTTTTTTTTGTAAATATTTAGGCTTTATGAGCCATTCAGTCTCTACCACAATGGCTCGCTTCTACCAGTACAGGAAGTGGCAGAGATAGGCTGCACACAAGGTAATGGGTATGCTTGTGGCCACTGGGGCTTTATGTGTGGATAATGGACTTTGAAGTTATGGGGGCTGCAGAGATGACTCAGCTCTTCAGAGTACTTGTTATTCTAGAGGACCTGGATTCTATTCCCAGCACCCACATGATGGCTCACAGCAATCTGTTATCTCCAACTCCACGGGCTTTGATGTCCTCTGCTGACGTTTGTGGGCACCAGGCACACACGTGATGCACATATACCAATGTAGAACATGAGTATGTACATAAAGTAAAGTAAATAAATCTTTAAAAATATTTAAGGATGTAAAGTTATATAATTTTTCCTTATCATGGGATTTGATTATTTTTTTCCATTTAAAAGTGCAAAAATCATTCTTATGTCATGAACTATACAAAAAACAGCCTTTGGCCCACTAACCCAGTTAACCAACCCCACTCGGAACCAGGTTCCCTCCCAAGCTCTGAACTACCTTGATCCTCTCTCTGCAACACACAACTCATATACTACACACACACACACACACACACACACAGAGAGAGAGAGAGAGAGAGAGAGAGAGAGAGAGAGAGAGAGAGAGAATTTCAGATCCAGCAAATAAATGACACCATATCTCTCAGGCCAGCACCACAAGTGTGTCTCTCCAAAGCCTTCCCCACATATGGACACCCATGAAAGCTTAGTGTCCCACCATCCTATCATCTCTTCTCCAACCATAATTCACTTCCAGGAAATTTCTAGATCATGTCAGCTTAAGTTAGGCACCAAATAATAAAGTCGGTCCATTCCAGGAGGACAATTATCTCGTGTGCTAATGAAAGAGCAGTCACATTTCATAGCAAAATCTCATCTGGTGTATTCATTACAGGCCAAATTAAGATAAGTGAAACTTGCCTGGTCCTCTTATTAAGTCAGACAAATGACTACATATATTTTCCAGAGAGGAGCTGTTTAGAAGAACGAATCTCTATGTTTCACAAATGTCCTTCCTTTTTTCTTCTTAGAGAGGAGATTCAGGAAACCTTGTGTTGTTGTAAGTCACAGGGTTCCAGTTGTTTTTAGGTCTCGCCAAATGAGGCGTTGCCTGACATCTAGCAAGATCTGAGAAAAGCTTCCACAAATTGGTGAAATTCTTTCTACATGAATGTGCAATGTATTCTCCTTATTGAATAAGAATAATTTCCCCCAAAATGAATGCAATAAAGAGGCACAGAGAGAATAAATAATTCTAACAGTGTTCTTTAACTTCGCTTGTAATTTTCCAAATTCCAGAGTGATGGTAACACAGCGGGCCCATTCTACACACTACTTCAAAGTGTTCGTGCCAGTGAGGGAAGCCCACAGGGCCAGTGGCTCTCAGCGACCCCAAGTGCATTAGACTCACCACATTTCACAGCAAAAGAAAAGGCATTGCTTTATCATATTTATCTACATTTTTTACGCCTATATTCTACAAACATTTATTGAGTGCCAACTGTGGAGGCAGGCACTGTGCTAAGTGCAATAAGAAATCCTGGAAAAGCAGGCTTAATCTCTCAGGAACCCACAGCTACAGTATTAGGGAGGTGACCATAAAGACGGCTATTAAGCATGTAGTCACAGACTGCATGTCTGGCAATGTGCTCAGTGGCCTGCTTACACTATCTCATTTGCTATCTCACATCCTCTCAATGTACGTGCGAAGTAGATACTATCATTAGCCCAACTTTACAGTTAAGAAACCAAGGCTTGAAGAGACTATAACAGTTAATCTTCATTGTCAATTTGACTGGATTGAGAATCTCCTAGGAGGCATACCCTCCTGAGAGGATTACCTGAAGGCACAAGAGTCATTCTGAATATGGGTGGCATCATCCCATGAATTAGGCTTCCAGACTAAACAAAAAATGAAAGATCCCGTTATCCATTTCTTCACCTTGGAGACAGATGGAGCCACGCCCCCTGCCATGCTTTTCTGCCTTGACAGCCAGGGTATCAACAAAAAGCCTTCCTCTCTTGAGGCACCTTTTGCTCAGTCTTATCTCACGTGTTCCTCAGATCTCCCGTCGGCATCGTCTTACATGTCGTATACATATGTGTTGTGCTTTACTGCAGCAGACAATAGGCTCAGAGGCCAAGGGACTGGGCAGATGGAAAGGACACCGGCCTTCATGAGGTCAAACTTAGAACAGTTGCTCTGAGGTTTTAGCAGATTAGATTTCGTTATCCTCAATCATTGCTTAAACTCAGTTTCTTACTTAAAAAATATTAAGTTAAAAAGAGAACCAGTACTCTGGAGCTCGTGTCTCTAGCTGCATATGAATCAGAAGATGGCCTAGTCGGCCATCAGTGGAAAGAGAGGCCCATTGGACTTGCAAACTTTATATGCCTCAGTACAGGGGAACGCCAGGGCCAAGAAGTGGGAGTGGGTGGGTAGGGGAGTGGGTGGGGGAGGGTATGGAGGACTTTTGGGATAGCATTGGAAATGTAAATGAGGAAAATACCTAATTAAAAAAAAAAAGGACCTAAAAAAAAAAAGAGAGAACACAGTAAACCCCAGGGACGATTGCTCGGTGGATAAGAAAGGAAGCTGAATGTTCGAGTCTCGTATCTATTGCTGTGAGAAATAACGTGACCAAACCAAGTTGTGGGAGGTAAGGGTTTATTTGGCTTATACTTTCAGGTCACAATCCATCTCTCTGAGAGAAGTAGGGTAGGAATGTGAGTGCAGGCCTGCTTGTTATTCTGCACACCACTGCTTTTAACCAGAGAACTTGTTCACAGCCAAGATGGTGCAACAGAAACCACGAAAGTCTACTTCTTGATGGTTCATGTAGCCTTATGCTCAACTTGTTTTCATATACAGCCCAGGGAATGAATGGTACCACCCATAGTGGGCTCTCTGTGGCAATTAATAATCAGACAGTCCCCACACAGATGTGCCCACCAGCCAGTTTCATCTAGGGAATTCCTCACCTGCAGCTAGCTCTCCTGTTAGGAGATTTCTATGTCTAGTTGACAGTTAAAGTTCATAAGAACGATGTACAAGCATGAAGACCTGAGTTCAAATCTGGTACCCAATTAAAAAACTCAAAAGTATTCAGGACGAGCAGATTATTATTATCTCATCGTGTACATAAGAGACAGGATGTTCAATGAGGTTTACTCAACTAGTCAAGTAGTAAGAGGCCATGGTTCAGCTGTGTTGACTGAGAACGTGATTGCCTACTTCATAGTGCCTAGTGTCCAGAGGGTAATTAGAAAGAAGCACACGTGGTATAAAATAGGGAAGCGGCTGAAGAAGTGAGTTGTTGGGGGTCTAACCGTGTAGCAGTATCCCAGAGCTGACATCTGACCTCTCTGAAGAACACAGCTCATAATATATCCTCCAAAATACTGAGTGAGGAGATTGAAATATGCTTGAAGCATATATATAATACTATTTTTTCCCAGTCCCAAAGCATAACACATAAGAAATAAAGGACCAGAAGATAGGGAAATTGGATCCATTGTGTTCCAGGAAAACAAAGCAAGGGGTAGGCACATCATCTACAGACAAGTTTTATTTTATTTTATTTTAATGTATAAGTAAGTGTATGGTATGGACATGTGGATGTGAGTGCTGGTACCCATGGAGGCCAGGAGAGGGGGTTGGACATTTGGAGCTGGAGTTCCAAATGGTTGTGAGCTGCTCTGTGTGTGCTGGGAACCAGACTCATGTCCTCTGCGAGAGCCGCCTGTGATCTTTGCTTATAAAAATATATTCTCTTCTATTTCTGTGATTGTCCATATTTCCAAAGTATCATACACGTCGTTTTACAGCAGGAAACTCAGCACTGGTTGTTTTAAAAGCGCTCTTGAAAAGTGAGCACTCATTGTAGGTCACCCACTCACTCTGATGGGGACTCAAGTTCTACCAATTGACACCTAACAGAGGTCAGCGAGATCTTGGGGAAGACATACAGAAACACTGAAATAAGTCATCATGGTAATAAAGAGCCCATGACATTGGGGACCATGCCTGCGATGGCAGGAGTAGAGTGCTCATCAGGACAGGAGGATGTTAAATGGAATGGGAAAGAGAAGAGCCGCTAAATGAGGACTTGAATCAGTATTTATTGAAGAAGACAATAGGGAAGTTCCTGTTTCAAGGACACATTTTATGGCAAGACAGAGAGTGGCCTTGACAGAGATTCCTCATTCTCTGAGGAGAAAGGTATGGAGTAACCTGAGGGAGTCTGTGCAGTAAATCACCAGGGCCAGATGGTGTTCATCCATGGGTTCCGAATGAGATAAAACAGGGGACCGTGAGTTCAGTGACAGAGATATACAATGGATGCTTTAAAATAGGCAATATCCCTAAAGACTGTGAAGTCATTCAGATGGTATTGGGGTGGGTGGCTTGTTTGTTTGGAGACCTTTGTGTAATGGAGAGAGGGACTTTTTTTTTCCCTTTTTGTAAAATAGGACACAAGGAAAGTTTATTGGTTAAGCAAAAATGGGGATAGGGCATTGGGTGACAGCAGAAGTGCCCAAAAAGATAAGAACCCAAACTCATGAGATGCTTAGTAATGGACAGTTATTTCTTAGGTGTTCTGAAAAATGCCAAGATACAGGATGAATGAACACTCACTGTATCTAATAGAAAAACCTGCAGGCTACTGAGTCTGTGGTTTTCATGGTCTTGCTTCAATAGCAGAAGACAACTCTGTCTTCTGGTGTTAGCAGGGCATGTTTTTCTCCCTCTGATAAAATCATAAACACAGTTACAATTTGCTCAATAAAATCTGAGGGCTGAGAAGCAGGAGTAGACTTTTACCTCAGAGCTTTGGGTATCTTGCTTTTGTTTTTATTTGGTTTGGTTTGGTTTTTCAAGAAAGGGTCTCACTATGTGGAGCAGCCTGGCCTGGAACTGGTGGAAATCCACCTGCCTCTGTCTCCCAAGTATTGGAATTAAAGGCCTGTGGCATTTACACTTGGTAAATGCCAATTTCTGAATCGTAAGAATTACCCACTGGCAACAGTAATGTCACGGTATGGGGCAGTGAGCTGTGCACAGACATACAGCACAGGCCTTGAACCTGGGCGATCCTAAGAGATGGCAGGTGTTTGGCCACGCCTCCTGGGCCCCTGGCTCTTGTCTCAGCCACAGCCTCCCACACTCCCCACCCCCCCACCCCCCCACCCCACCCCCGCAGAGGTGTGTGGCCATCAGTCACATAGGCAAAGCCCTAACATCTTGGTATTCTGTCTGGACTCCACCCCCACAGTTACCTGGCTACAGCTAGGTAGGCCCAGTCCACTATCAAAGGAGCTGCTTCTTTCCCCTCCTCTCTCTCTTACTCTCTTACCCTCTTGCTCTTACTCTCTCCTCTTGCCCTCCTGCTCCCCCTCCCTTCCCCCTTCTCTTCATGTGGCAATGGCCGACCTTCTCTTCCTCTTCCTCTTCCTCTTCCTCTTCCTCTTCCTCTTCCTCTTCCTCTTCCTCTTCCTCTTCCTCTTCCTCTCTCTCTCTCTCTCTCTCTCTCTCTCTCTCTCTCTCTCTCTCTCTCCCTCTCTCTGCCTTTCTACAACAAATCCCAGGCCAGAGTCTGCCTGTGGCTCCCCCACATTGTTCTCAGCTCTTCCACAGCATACGTCGGCCTCTGGATGTCCAAGAGCTTGAGAACCTGTCGTCCTCGGCCTCCTGTAGGCCTGGAGACCCCATCAACTCCGACTGGTTCCACGGGACCTCAGACTGCGCCTTCCCCACCCTCAGAGTGGGATCCTTAGAGCGATGCCGTGGGGGTGAGCGAAGTCAAACTTCCCGCATCCAGCCTGGCCCAGCAGCCCTAGCCCCTAGCAGACTCCGGACCCCATTTTTGACCCACACCAGAGTAGCTAGCATTTATGGAGTACTCAACTTGCACCAGACTCTTGTCTTGTTCTTTACTGTATCATCTCATTTAACTCACACAACACTCAACAGTTCTGTATTAGCTACAATAAAAACCATGACCGGACAAACCTTCAAAGCCTGCCTCCAGTGACATACTTCCTCCTGCAAGGTCACATCTCCAAATCTCCCCAAACAGTGCCACCAGCTGGGAACCAAATGGTCAAAGGCCAGAGTCTATGAAGGACATTTCTAATTCAAATCACAACAACATGGCGGTCCTGAGATTTAAATCTTAATAATTCAACTCCAAAGTTCATGATTCTTTTTTAATCATTTGCACACATTTTTTTTTAAACAAAAGGAATCAAACTTTTACAGAACAACTCATATCCTGCCACAGGTGATATGTTCCTCTTCTGTTCAAAGAATGATAATGCCCAAACCACAAAATTGATCCCACAGCCCATCAAAGAGTAACTACTCATAGCATACACAGAAAAACACACTAACTGGGACCTGTGAATGAACAGCAAGAAAAGGTGCTTGTTGCTAAGCCCCGCAAGCTGAATTCGGCCTCCTGATCAATGTGAAGGAAAACCAACTCCTTTAACTCATCCTCTGATCTCTACACAGGTACTGTGGCACATACACACATGAACACACACTAAATAAATGTAAACAATTTTTTAAAAAAATAATAAGTAAATAACCACATTTTCTTCAAAGAACTCAAACTAATAACCACAAGCTGGGTGTGACTACATATAACCACAACACGCAGGAAGCATAGCAGGTGCTATAGAGTGAGTTTGTGTCTCAAAAGAAATAAAACCAAGCTCATCGGAAACCCAACTGCTAAGATCAGTGTGTACTCAGAGGTGAAACAGACCATTTATCATTCTCTCAGGAAGCCTTTAACATGGGGAAGAGGTGTTTCTTCAACATACAGTATTTTTCCCTGAGGGCTGATTATTCCCCCACCAAATATCTTGCTGTGAATTCCAAGAGTTAAGTTACTTCGTACTTTGGTCTGGAATTTGGCCACCGAAAACTTCTACCCAAGCAGAACATTTAAGCAAATTTTCTACTGCATATCTTTCGAGTATTTGGGTATGCTTTTATGCCTTCCTGTGTGTGTTCCCTTCAGAATAACCAGCTGCAGGCATGTGTGAACCAAGACAGAAAACTCAACCCAAATTACACAAACAACAACCTTCATTAGCTTATTTGCAGAAAAGTCCAAGGATAAGTGTGGCTTCTGACATGGTTTAGTGGAGCTAAAACAATGTCACTCAAAAAGACCCCTCTCAGTGTTACTTCCCCCCTGCTGATCCCAGGATACACAGCTGAAGTGCCTCCAGACATCCTTCATCTATCTCATGAACAAAGTCCAGAAGGAGAGTTACTTTCTTTTCCATAAGTTTGGGGGGGGGTGTCTTCTATTTCTGATTAGGCCATATGCTCCAACTTCCAACTTTGCTATATCATAAGAAGTACACCCTTTGACTCTCCAAGATAAAGCAATGCTTACCTATTGAGATATATGGATTGAGGAGAGAGATTTCACAGGTAGCATATGGAATAGAGACTGGATAAGGCAAAGGCAATAGGGAACATTAGAGACTGTTGCCCGGCTTTACACTCATCCATCAGGTAACCAACCAAACACCAGAATAAAAGATCACTTAACCCTGGACTTCTGAATGCTGTGGGGAGGGAAGCCAAATGGAGATCACTGTATATTCATAGATATCCTTTCCACTGGGAAAGCCAGCCATGGATGGAGAAGCATCCCATGAGAGTACCCCACAGCAATTCTCTGGGCCTGGGAGCAACTTGTATCTTTCTCAATCCACATCCATAAAAATCACACAAGTAGAAGTTGACTTCCATTTCTTCTCTGCTGCACACAACAAGGCTAAGCAGGAGGAATGGAAGGTTCTAGAAGGCAGGAGGGATGCCCACAGACCTGGAACTATAGGCATTGGTTACAAGTTTAGACAGCTAAGTGAATGATGCCACAAACATTACCATTAACAGAAAGAGCTAAAGACTGAGTTTAAGACCAAGTCTTTACTTTTTTGCTTTGTTTTGTGTTTGGTTTGTTTGTTTGTTTTCGCCAAGGGTTCTGAGAAACAAAGAGAATGGATAAGTTAAAAGCTGGTGTAGACTGTGGCTACCTTCAATCCTGGTTCCTTGACTCAAATGATGCTAGTTGATACCAACAATGGCTATTCCCTGTGCACTGTGGGACAGGAACTAGGTTACAAAGAGGAATGTTATAAACACCCCCGACCACCATCGGGTGCACGTGCTGTTGCTATTGATGAGAACAACCAGAACAACGTTCTCCCATCTCCCGTATTAAGACAGAGGCAGTAATTACAAAATGCCTTGAGCTCTTCAGATGAAAGAAGTTATACAAATGAAGACACACCCAAGAAGAATATGCTTATTAATCTGCTGGCATACAGTGTTATGCCAGTGGGGGAGGGGATGATATGAACGTCATTTCTTTGCGGCAAATAGAGCCAGCCTAGAGAAGTAAACACTACATCAGAAGCCAGCCTTAAACCAATTTTCTCAGCAAGGCTCCCCTCTCACTGGTCACCTGCCTGAAGCATGATGTCAGAGCCCTTCGCTGTGGCCCACCTCCTCTGCCCCCATGGCAGGCAGGGTGGCTGCTGTAGGGCCATGAGACAGCAAAGAGCTAGGTTGATGCTCTTCTTACCGCCTCTAAACACAATCATTATTCCTGGAATGACAATTTGTAAGCCCAACCTAATTACAGCCAAATTGATTAAGAGACACATAATCTCAAGATTAGCATTCGGGCAAATGCTGCTTAACTTAGCCACAGAGGATTCAGAGGAGGAAACAGCTGTGCTCTTCAGGAAATTGTTTGGAATAAAAGAGTGAAGTCTGCCGGCAAACCTCAGCCTTAGCAAATTCCTTGGCATCGCTTCCTTCTTATTTGAACTTCCAAGCTGGAGATTTCCTGGGATCAAATGCTTTAAACACAGGCCTCCTGGGACTGGGGGGAAGCCAGCCAGAGGTATTTCTGATGCCCTGGTCTTGGGTTTTACCTTCTTAGTGAGGAAGTTGACTGAATTGTCTTAGCCTCAGAGATCCGACCTCAAACTGCAGTTGATAGTCACTACATACCAATTGTGAGCAACAAGTGACCACACAGAGCATTTCTAGTGTATTAATTAATTGACAACGGAGACCTTTCTAATATTTATTCCTGTCTCTCCTTCCCTTGAATGTAGGACTTTGAAAATACCTTTAATGATATGTTAGTCATCAAATTATTTAGTGGATTTTTTTCCTCTTATGCTTTATGTCATAAAACACAAACATACTCTTAACAAAAAGCCTAAAAATAATGATGGGAAGGGTATCTTAGTTAGGGTTTTATTGCTGTGAAGAGACACTGTGATCATGGCAAGTCTTACAAAAGCAAATATTTAATTAAAGCTAGCCTACAGTTTCAGAGGTTTAGTCCATTATCATCATGGTGGGAAACATGGTAGTGTGTAGGCAGACACGATGCTGGAGAAGGAGTTGAGAGTTCTACATTGGATCAGCAGCAGGATGTAAATGCCACACTGGCTGGGTCTGGCTTTGGTAACTGAGTAAAAGCCCACCCCCAGGGATACACTTCCTCCACCAAAGCCACACCTACTCCAACAAGGCCACACCCTGTTGTGTGCCACTCCCTGTGGGCCAAGCATTCAAACATATAGTTCTATGGGGTCCGTTCTTACTCAAACCTGCACAAGGGGGTAATATGAATGCTTTGTACACTCTCCATACAGGTGAAAAAGATCAATGTTCAGTAAGTTAGCGAGGGAGCTTCTGATATTGGCACTCACCATGCCAATCATGTAACATTACATTCTTTGACATGACTGCACATCAATACATGTAGAACCTTAAACCTTAACTTTGCTTCTTACTTAGTAGCCTGAATGAATTCACCAACTTCTTTATGCCTTTAGTTTCTGCTACCTGTGCCCTGGTCTATTCCCTGCCTGACCCTACCTGCCCTTAGGGGTTGGAGGTGAGGTGGTACTGAGTCAACGACACAGACTCCCGGAGCAGGTGAGAAACGCCACAGCAAGCTCCTTTAATACCCTCCACCCGTGCCCCATTAGTCCCAAGAAAGCATCACTTCTAAACAGCAGTTCCCAACTGGCTGGCATTGTCTAAGCCAGCAATCCTTGGTCTCTCAGGCAGTCCTCAATTAGGTCCCCCTGCTGGAACTACTTCTGCAACTGCTCGGGTTGGGGTTGGGGGCGGGAGGGGGGAGACTTACATTTACATAGAGGTGGCCTCGCTGTTCCTGCTACAAGTTTCAATATTTGTAAAATGAAGAAAATAACAGTATTTCCCTTATAGAGCTGTGAAACGAATGGGTTCATGCCTGTGAGATTGTCAGCACGGTGCTATTGAATAAATACTAGCTTGATGTTGGCTGTTAATAATAATAATAATAACGAGAACAACAACAATCATACGTCAGTGGCATCAACATGGAGACTACATTTAGCAGTTGCTCAGTAAATCACTAAAAAGTATTACTTCTAGCCCGGTGTGGTGGCGCATGCCTTTAATCCCAGCACTCGGGAGGCAGAGGCAGAGGCAGAGGCAGAGGCAGAGGCAGAGGCAGAGGCAGAGGCAGAGGCAGAGGCAGAGGCAGAGGCAGAGGCAGAGGCAGAGGCAGAGGCAGAGGCAGAGGCAGAGGCAGAGGCAGAGGCAGAGGCAGAGGCAGAGGCAGAGGCAGAGGCAGAGGCAGAGGCAGAGGCAGAGGCAGAGGCAGAGGCAGAGGCAGAGGCAGAGGCAGAGGCAGAGGCAGAGGCAGAGGCAGAGGCAGAGGCAGAGGCAGAGGCAGAGGCAGAGGCAGAGGCAGAGGCAGAGGCAGAGGCAGAGGCAGAGGCAGAGGCAGAGGCAGAGGCAGAGGCAGAGGCAGAGGCAGAGGCAGAGGCAGAGGCAGAGGCAGAGGCAGAGGCAGAGGCAGAGGCAGAGGCAGAGGCAGAGGCAGAGGCAGAGGCAGAGGCAGAGGCAGAGGCAGAGGCAGAGGCAGAGGCAGAGGCAGAGGCAGAGGCAGAGGCAGAGGCAGAGGCAGAGGCAGAGGCAGAGGCAGAGGCAGAGGCAGAGGCAGAGGCAGAGGCAGAGGCAGAGGCAGAGGCAGAGGCAGAGGCAGAGGCAGAGGCAGAGGCAGAGGGGCGGATTTCTGAGTTTGAGGCCAGCCTGGTCTACAAAGTGAGTTCCAGGACAGCCAGGGCTACACAGAGAAACCCTGTCTCGAAAAACAAAAACAAACAAACAAACAAACAAAAAACAAAACAACAACAAAAAAGGAAGAAGAGGAGGTATTACTTCTTAGGATAAAAAATAAAAAGTAATAGTTTTTTTCTTTAGGTTTAATCCACATGGGCACTGTCTCTGGATGGAGCCAAAACAAATGAACACCCACTCCGATCTCATTTTATAGACTTCTCAGTCAGAAATGAACTCATTTCTTGCTTCTAACTCTCTTTGGAGCCCACAGTTACTGGTCAGTGCTCAGGAGTGGGCCGCTGCGTAGAGCTCCCAAACACAGCCATTCATCAAGTCTCTCTCTGCGGTCTCCATTTACTCCAGTGGAACACCAAGCCAGTGCCCGAAGAACATGTTGTCTGGAGTTCCCTTCCTCCCCTTCCAGCCTTTTTTCTGCACTTCTCTCCTCCGTGCCCGTGCCGCAGGGTTTCCCCAAGCAAGCAACTGCAAAGCCGCCCCCTTATCATACCACCTTTGCTCAGGTTAGCAGGTTGTCTCCGCAGCCCTGTTAACTCCATGGCCCTGGAATCCAGCTGACTGACTGTGATTATGCCGCAGCAAACCTCAGGGCACTGGCCATGGTAAAAACTAGAAGTACCCTGTGCATGCTGTAATCCCTACTCCAAAGCCACAGGCAGGGGGCATTGCTGCAAGTTTAAAGTCAGCCTGGTCTCCTTAGTTCCAGGCTAACCATGGCTACGTGGAATTTAGGGAGAGTGAGCATTGGAGTCTTGACTGAAAATAATGTTTACAAATTATAACTCATGTACCAAAACGCACATACTCTTAAGTACTGTGGCAGACACAAAATGTACACTAGATGACTTTCCAGGACGTATAATCCATCTGTGGAAGGAACACCAGTGAGAGCTCAGACTATTTCACCACCAACTTGCTGCTTCAGGAAAGGCGCCTACCTCCATCAATCTGAGAAAGGAGCACTTAGAGACAGAATGGGGGGAAAAAAGAACTCATAATAAAAAGTTGGAGTTCTCAAAGTACAAAAATACTGTAAAATTCACTTTAACCAGGTTAATAACTTCCCTCCAAATTTATAATTTTATACATATTTCATGCCAACTGTAGAGTGGGTTAGCATGCTATACTGTGTGCTATATTCTTATGAATACTATTTAAAATACGAATTCACATAAGTGACAAAGCTGCAGCTCAATATTTCAATGCTAATGGCTTTCAAAAAGTTACAGGATGTGAGAGCTGATTCCAGTCATTACAGAATTTGAACAGAGCCAAACTCATCTACTGCCTTTCCAGGAGTACCCAATACATTTAAAATATGAGCAGTGTTTTAATTCTCAACTGTTGCTCCGTCTGTGGACGGAGCCACGTTTCTACTGTGGAAAGCTGCTTCTCTCCTGGCCTTACGGTGTCATGCTCAGTTCTGGGCATACCCTGAGTGCTCGGAGCATCTTAGTATTACTGCCTTATAAGTACTGTTATTGTTCTGTGTCCACTAACATCTCTTTTACCAAAGGGCTAGCCCATAAATATAAGGTCCTATGGCTTATCCTAGATCAGAGGCTCTTAATTGGCATCCAAAGACCTTTGAAGATGTGAACTCAGTTGGGATTATTTTTGTCTTTATTTTCACTGATAACTTTTGAACTTTAGCATCTTCTTCAATTGTAAGTATAAACAATGAGCCCCTGTGGCATTAACACTTGTGACTTTCTCATAGACATTTCCATCTTACCTCCAAGATATTCCAGAAATATCCTTTATGACCATTGACAATTCTTAACACTGGATCTTGCGTTTAAGGCACTAATGAAGAAGCACACCAGTTACTAACTCACATAGTTGGGATATTCATAACTGTGTGTAAGATACACACAAGCACACAAGACAAGAAAAGATATATATAAGGCTCCCTTTATAATTTTGGTACGTTCATTTTAAAACATGCTAACTGAGCACTAGGGCATGCACCTATGATCCCAGTACTCAGGAGGATCAGGAGTTCAAGGCCACTCTCAGATACATAGTTGGATATTAGGCTGACTATTTGGTCTCTGTTGATGTACTCCGCTGACAGGAGTAGATCAGGAGTCATTGCACAGAAAACTGGAGCCATGGCACAAAAAGCGTTGGGGACCCCCAAGCCAGGCATTCCCTCACAAAGCCTGTCTCTTGTGCCTAACCCACTGACTTTTTCTTCCTGCTGCTCCAGCCTTTGCAGCATGCTCCAATCACCCTCTTCATGAACACTGCCCTCCCTCTCCATAGCTCCAGACCATTGCACTGATCTGGATCTCACCAAGTAGAGTAGTCGGCGGCCCAGCGAGCCCTCAGCATCTGCCTGGCTCTGCATCCCCCAGGATGGGATTACAAGAGAGCACCACCACACCCAGCTCCTTAACGTGGGTTCAAGGGACTGAACTGGGGTCTTTGTGCTTCCAAGGCAAGTTCTTTACTGACTGAGCTATCTTCCTAGCTCTGGCATGGTCATTTTAATGAGGTTGCATTGAGTCTATAGTTTGTTTCTGGCCCTGTAGCCATTTTTCCTCTATCTGTTCTTCTAATCCATATGCAAGGGAGGTCTTTTCATCTTTTAGTGTCCTCTTCAATTCCATCATGTTTTAATGTTTTTAGTGTAGAGGTCTTCACTTCACTTCCTTGCTTAGATTTACTTCCTTTTTTTTTTTTTTTTTTTTTTTTTTTGAGAGTGTTGGTATATAGGAAAGTTTTTGGATTTTGTATGTCAGTTTTCTATACTTCCACTTTGATGAAACTGTTTGTTAGCTCTGAGGAGTTTCTAGTGGCACCTATAAGGGCTCTTATATATACAATTCTATAAACTGAAGATAAGGATGCTCTGGTTTCTTCATCCCTATCTGTTCCTTTTAGGTGCTCGCCCTGTCTCACTGCTTTAGTGATGACTTCCATCACCATATTGAGTAAGATTAGAAAAACTAGGCACACTCTTGCCTTCCTGATTTTAGGGTAATGCTTTTTATTTTTCTTCAGTTACTATAATGTTGTGTTTTATTTTTATTCTGTTCTAGGAGATGTTTTTAAGACATTCTGTGATGCCTTCCAGGTTCCCTTCAGTAGTATGATGTGTGATCTCCATGAGTGTGTCTATATTTTATAGTTTTTCTTGCTACCGATTTGTAGTTTTATTCCACTATGGTTAGATAGAATACAAGAAGTTGTTTCAGTTTTCCTGTGCCTGCTGTGACTTACATTTTACATTACAGTGTGATTTAGTTTAGAGAACGTTCCATAGGTTTCAGAGAAGAACGTGTAATCTGCAGTGTTTGAATGCACTATTCTGTAAAGGTCTTTCAGGTTCATTTGATCTCTGAAGTCATTTAACGCAGATATTTCTCTATTGCCTTCTTTTAAAGATGACCTGTCTACTGGTCAAAGTGGAACATTGCAATTACTGGCTACTATTGTAGGGGTGTTAATCTGTGACTCTACATCTACTAGAATTTGCTTTATGGGGTTGGGTGCAGCTATATTTATGCTTAAATTATAACATCATTTTTATTTTTTATTTTTTCATGTGCATGTGGCATACATGACTGTATGTATGTTCACATATGTGCATTTGTCCATGTGAATGAGTCAATTGTTTGGCGTAAGTATCTTCCTCTCTCATTCTCCACTTTATTGTTCTAAGTAGGGTCTCTCTCTGAATTGGAAGCTCGATGATTCAGCTGCTTAGCTAGCCTGTTAGCTGCTGAGCACTGAGATCCCATGGTATCCACTGCACCTGCCCAGCTTTTGTGTGGGTGCTAAAGAACTGAATTCTACTGTATAGGCTTGCATAGCAAGTGCTTTGCCCACTGAGCTATTTCCCTAACCCTGTAAAGTCTTCTTGATATATTCTTCCTTTAATCAGCATGAAGTGGACTTCTTTATCTCTTCAGACTGTTTTGTTTGAAACCTATTTTGTCATATATTAGAACAGAAACATATGTTTGTCCCATAGGTCCACTTGCTTGAGGTATATTTTTTCATCCTTTTTGGTGTAAAATAGCATTTATCTTTGATGGTGAGGTGTAATTCTTAGAGGCAACAAATAGGTGAACACATTTTTAATCCAGTCTGCTATTCAGTGAGTTTGACTGAGGAATGAGGTGATTAGTGTTCAGTTATAATTTTTTTTTTTTTAAAGATTTATTTATTTATTATATGTAAGTACACTGTAGCTGTCTTCAGACACTCCAGAAGAGGGCGTCAGATCTTGTTACGGATGGTTGTGAGCCACCATGTGGTTGCTGGGATTTGAACTCCGGACCTTCGGAAGAGCAGTCGGGTGCTCTTACCCACTGAGCCATCTCACCAGCCCCAGTTATAATTTTTTTAACCTAGTCATTTATTTCAGGTTTGCTAGACAAATCTTCACTATGGTTAACACTTGCATAGAAACAACACGACACTTAAGAAAAAATTAAAACTTTCAAAAATCTAATAAAAAGGGTGCAAACTTGCTATATTGTTAATATTAGATGTTAGAGAGGTAGTACATTATTTTATTATTTTAGCTGTGATGAACAAAATTCAGGATTCTACAAAGAGTTTATTTTCAGGTTTGTTTTAAAATAGTTAATAAAATGCTCAAGCTAGGATCCCAGAAAAATGTTTGATTGCTTAATTCCCTTATTACCAAAAAAAAGGGGGAAAACAAAATACATTTAAATATGTAAATCATACTCTATTGTCACTACATATAAAAAACAAAAGCAGGGCTCAAACATGATAAAATGGTTTGAAGATGAGGATACAAAGTGCGTCTTCAGTGTCCCTCTGCTCCTTTTTAGCTGGCCCAAGAGATATGAATTTTAAGAATTAGGTGATTCTCCCACACTAATGAACCCTTCAGGATAATTTCTCTAATCTTTGTGTGTATGCCCTTACTACCAAATTTTTAAAGTCATTTGCTCAGCTAATAGTTAAGGAAGGCAGAATCATACATGATTATACAGTTATTGTCTACAACCTAGCACTAAGACATTTTTATTTCCATGAGAATTAAGCAGACCACCTAACTACACAGTTATTTTTTTAAAAAATTTATTTATTTTTATACATAAGTACACTGTAGCTTCTTCAGACACTCCAGAAGAAGGAGTCAGATCTCATTACAGGTGGTTGTGAGCCACTATATAGTTGCTGGGATTTGAACTCAGGACCTTCGGAAGAACATTCAGTGCTCTTACCAGCTAAGCCATCTCACCAGCCCCTACAGTTATTATTAAATAGTGTGTATTCATTCCTATTGCTTTATTGATTTTGTTCTATGTGGTAGTTTCCTGTCATTTCATTGTTTGACTACTGTTTTTCATGGTTTACTCTTTCCTATAGAATTATGATTGTGTGTGTCTTTCCCTTCAGTATGGAGGAGTCTTTTAAACATCTTCTGTAGAATTTGCTTACTAGTTATGAATTATTTTAGCCTGCTTTTAATCATGAAAAGTGTTCTTTCTCTGCTATAAAAGATAGTTTTGCTAGGTATAATAGGCTGGCTTGTCAGACCATGTCTTCTAGAGCTATTATTATAAGCACTCTTGCTTTTAAAGCTTTGGTTGAGTAACTGGCTATTATTTTCATGGGCCTGCCTTTAGATGTGACTTATTTTTTCTCTCTCTTGCAGCTTTCAGTATATATTCTTTATTCTATATATTTAGTATCTTAACTATAACATGCTAAGGGAACGTCCTTTTCTTGAATTATATGTTTGGTGTCTTAAATGTCCCCTTGTGCCTGAATAGGAACAAAATGTTTTCTATGCCTTAACATAAAATTCTTCTCCATCTTTGATAACATGATTCATAGATTTGTTTTTAGGTCTTTGGTGTCCCATGAATCTCAAATGTTCTATTTGTACATTCTTACTAACTTATTCTTGCCCATGGGTGAATATTTAAATTCCTCTATTTTGCCTTCAAGCCCTGATATTCTGTTAATATACATTGTATACATCATGCATGAAACAATCAAATAATAGATAATAAAATGTTCTTTTAAAAATGGAAACAAACCGGGCGTGGTGGCACATGCCTTTAATCCCAGCACTTGGGAGGCAGAGACAGGCGAATTTCTGAGTTCGAGGCCAGCCTGGTCTACAGAGTGAGTTCCAGGACAGCCAGGGCTATACAGAGAAACCCTGTCTCAAAAAAAAAAAGAAAGAAAGAAAGAAAGAAAAGAAAGAAAGAAAACAAGGTGGACAGCTCACGAGGAACAATACCCAAGGCTGACCTCTGGCACACACACACAAACTTGTGCACCTTTCACACACAGGAACATGCACATACACCTTCATGCACAAGTGCACCCACACACCCACCCACACAAGAAATAAGTAAATAAATAATTGGAGGGGATAAGGAGGGAAGAAATGGGGAACTAAGTTTCGCATAGATATGTGGCTGGAAAGAAGAGCCTTCCTCCATCCCCACTTCCATCCTCAAAGCTGAACTGAGGACCTTGTCCATGCTAAGTATGTACTCTGCCACTGAGCTACATACACAGGCCAAGGGAATGGGTACTTTAGAAGTCCTTGCTGGTAACTGCAGGCATTTTTCTGCAATACTTTACTATTTTTCCAAGTAGGGTCTGGTTAGTTAGCTTAGGGAAGATATGTCTACAACAATATCAATAAATTTTTTTTGTATACTATCTTGTTAAAATATACCATTCTGGGAGCTGCAGAAACAGATCAGAGGTCAAGAGAACTCTCTTTCCCAGAGGAACCATATTTGACTCCCAGCATGCACATGGCAGCTGAGAGCCATCTGTGATTCTAGTCCTAGAGGATCTTATGCTGTCTTCTGGCATTCTTGGATAGTGCACACACACGGTGTATAGACACACATGCAGGCAAAACATTCATACACATGAAAATAAAAAAATTATCCGGGCAGTGGTGGTGCCTTTAATCCCAGCACTTGGGAGGCAGAGGCAGGCAGATTTCTGAGTTTGAAGCCAGCCTGGTCTACAAAGTGAGTTCCAGGACAGCCAGGCTACACAGAGAAACCCTGTTTCAAAAAAAATAATTAATAAAATATATCAATCCATCTTGAACTTTGAAAAAGTGGTTTGCTTGCAATATTTCCTCCCTTCTTTCCACTACAGCAGTCAAAAGATACAAAATAAATGAAGGCATCACAGGTTGGTAACCACCAAGTTATGAAAGTCTAGTTATGCCAAACTCTTTTCAAGTGTGTTGAAAAAAATAATCAAACTTCCTCTCAGTCACTTGAATGAAATTGCTAAGAAGACAGTATAGTTTAGCTCTGTTCTTCGTCAAAGGCATAGCTACCAGCATCATCATAATATAAGACAAAGAAGATGCAAACACCTACAAAGGTTAAGAACTGCAAGCAACATTGCTACTTCAACATCACAGTTAACAGGTCTCCTCACTGAGGTTCTGGGCTTAGAACTGGACACAATTAATAATACTTGTTGCAGCAGGTTCCAGGCAGCTTGCAATACTGTGTGGACTTGTCAATGGGTAGATATAGCTTCCTTTTATTCTTTCTAAACACCATTTCCCACTCTTGAGTCATTTTTCCAGAGTCACAATGAGAGACAAATACAAGATACAGGACCTGCACTGTCAGCACTTTCCAGAAGGAATATGAGCAAATCCATGCTGCTTCCTAAAGGACTGCCATTCTGTTTGTTTGTTTGTTTGTTGTTTTTTGTTGCTGTTGTTGTTTCAAGACAGGGTTTCTTTGTATAGCCCTGGCTGTCCTGGAACTCACTTTGTAGACCAGGCTGTCCTCAGACTAAGAAATCTGCCTGCTTCTGCCTCCCAAGTGCTGGGATTAAAGGCATGAGCCACCACCGCCTGGCGGGACTGCCATTCTTTAAGTTCATTTTATTACAGGACATACTCGTAATTCTTGGTCCATCAGGCCCTTCCGTCAAGCACTGCCCATATGATGATCTTCTCAGCTTCATTGATGCAGAAAAGGCAGTTCTCACTCATCCTGTGAGAGGCAGAGTCCTCTCAATAAGATTTCCATGTGTTTGTCCATTGATGCAGTGATGAAGTTCCAAAGCCTCTGATTGCTCCCTGGAAATTGGAGGTTTAAGAGTGTATGCTGTGATTTCATATGTTACTTTATCTTTTTTTTTTTCCAGTTCAGGGATACCATCATATGGCAGTACCTTTTATTCAGAATGACTAGAGTCTTGGTTACTTTTCTATTTCCATGGCAAAATGTCATGACCAACCCATGCAACTTTCTTTGGAAAGCATTTAATTTGGGGCTCACAGTTCAAAGGGTTAAAGTCCATGACCATCTTGCAAGAGAACATGGCAGCAGACAGACGGGCATGGCACTGTAGTCTTAAAACAACCACAGAGCAGAGAAGAGCTAACTGGAAATGCTATGGGCTTTTGAAACCAGAAAGCCACACTTTCTCCAACAAGGTCACGCCTCCTATTCCTTCCCAAACAGTTCCATCAACTGGGGATGAAGCATTTGAATATCTAAGCCTACTGTTGGCATTCTTTCCTCTAAACATGTACCACTATAATGTAGTTCTTTAGAGTTGAAGAAGACCCAACACAAGGAAGAGGGGTCTTTTGCTAGCCCTTAAGGTGGTATACATAATGTGTCCAACTTGAGAACAAAGGGTGGGTGATAATGCACCACCACACTGCTGTACCTCGAGCAGAATCTAAGCTGTCAGCACCCTCATATTCTAGTGCACACCTCAAGGGCTTAAACGTGTAGTGGCTAGGAGTATTGGATGGATCTCCAGTTTAACAAAGTTAATAATTTAACTGCTTCATTAACATGGAATCTTTTTTCTTTGAGTGTGCACAACAACAGCAATAACAACAACAAAGTGGTGTTTTCACAGCACAGTCTGGAGCTGCCACACCAACAGCTCTATTTGGTGTTCCCTTTACACCATTGATGAAATGTCAGCACGGTGGGAAATAACACCTGGCCTTGTTATAAAAACGGTTTTGAGTGTGTAGACCTTCTGAGGAGAAGCCTCGGGCATCCAGAGAAACAAGTTTCACTTTGTGAATGCCTTCTCTGTCTCCCAGTACCTCCCTCTACTCTGCTGTAATTACCTATGGGGTGATTATGAGGTGTGCACTAGAACATGAGGGCGCTGACAGCTCAGATCCCACTGGAGGCACAGCAGTGTGGTGGTGCATTATGCCATGACCTGCATATGAATAACTAACAAGAGAAATGCATATCCTAAACTTGTACTTGCTCTTTTTCTAACTTTGCCTCTTAATATGATTAGAATTACACCCAGCATCCAGGTATTAAGATCCATTAAATGACACAAGCCAAAGGCAGAATCCTCCACTACCTGGCTTGAGCCAGGATCCCAAACTACACCACCTACCTAAGCCAGTAACTCCTACTACCCCACTTCTCTGAGTCAGTACCCCTCACCTGTCCCACTTATGACTAGTACCCCACTGACCCACCTACCTAGCACCCCACATACATAAACTAATAAACCTGCCTGTCACAGTGACTTTAAAGAGAACAGGTGTTTGGTAAACACTTGTTAGGTGAAAGCTGAGCAATATCCATCTCTTCGAATTATCATCCATTCTGGGCTCGTCAGACACTCTGTAAAAGTACATTGCTTCTTAGATAGGCCTCTTGGGGGGAATTAGTACTTTTTTAATTCTTTGAAGTTATGTTTATATGTATGTAAATATGCCTTCATGAGATTATATGCATGGTGTGTATGCAGGTGTCCTCAGAAGCCAGAAGGGGGCATTGGAGACCTTGGAACTAGGAAGTGTGAGCTGTCTCACATGGATGCTTGGAATTGAACCTGGGTCCTCTGCAAGAGCTGTAAGTGCTCCTATTATGCTATCTCCCCAGACTCTAGGATAGGCCTCTTATCTGGGCTCTTAGAAAAGTTGAATCTGTATAATAGTCAAACAAGGTTACTTTTCGGGGGAAAGAACTGGCTGTTTTCCTTATTTAAAAGATTACATATGTTATTTGTGCAACATATAGACAAACAGAAAGAAATTATTGACAATTCTATCATCTAGATTTTTTTGAAATATATAGGATATTTATTGAAATTTTTAGTATTTTAAGTAAACAGTCAATTCTTACATTTCTTATTTAATTGGTTCCTTTTTTAGTATGTAATACTATACAATAAGTAGACTTCTCTAATGTGTTTGAATATGTACCCCTATATGTTAGTTGGATATGCACAGTAATGTTTGACCAGGTAAGGTTTGCTGGGTCCCCTCCTCCCACCAACTTCTTACCCCGTAGCCCAAGCTGATCTCAGACTCACCACATACCCTAGGCTAGCCTCAAACTCTCCTCCTGTCTCGCCTTCCCAGTGATACCATATCTGGCTTGGATTTTATTCTTCCCCTACATCATTACCATTCCATCTATTATCAGCCAGGAAAACCACAATTCAGACGTGATGCAGACTAACATGGTGACAGGCAAGGATCCTCTGAACATTTTTCCTTTCCTGCCACTGTGACAGAGCCACAGCAACGAGTCACACACCCAGTAGCAGAAATAGTCCTGAGCATGAGAAGGAAATAAAAATTGAGAACACCCACAAACAAGATGCTGTAAGGGGTAACTAGAGAAAAATAAGCCTAGATCACGAAGCAAAGAAAAGAGGAATGTCCCTCTCGGGAGGCTGCACGGGAAAAGCGCTCAATACTGTTCAGATGTCCACTGAAAGTCAACTCAAAGGCTGCATGAAATGAACAGTCAGAGGCATTAAACCCCAAGTAAGTGGGAGTTGACGTATAAGGGACTCTATTACTGCATGGCTACACGGGACGTTTAAGGAGGTTAAGGGCACTCTGTTCTAAATTCCCTATGTCCCTTCTTGGAAACCTACATCTCGATCTTGAACTTTCTCTTACCTTCAAAACAAGAGTCAGCCCCATGCTTCTCTGTATAAATAAGTCAGTCAGCCCCATGCTTCTCTGTATAAATAAGTCAGCCCCATGCTTCTCTGTATAAGTGTCCAAATAAGAGCACGCTAAAAGGCTGGGGTTGAAGATGAAGTGGGGCGGAGAGAAACGGCACAGCCAGAAGGAAACTCTCTGCTTCTGGGACCGTACTCTTAGAGCACAGCCAATATCCTAGAGTATACACTAAATCAGAGGTCTGGAAACAGGAAGTACTTCTGAATTGTGATAAGGTGGAGAGTGCATTTCATTACTTACCGTGGTTCAGCGACTTAACTAAGATCCAGAGAGCTCCTTTTGCACTTAGTTCTTGCAATAAAGTATTGGGGGAGGGGGGATGTAACCCCTTTCAGACCACTACACTGCATCCTAAACTCATAATTTATTATGTTCCTCAACTTCATGATTCTCCCGAGGCTACTCACCTAAATCTGTTATTTCTGTCCAACGACGGCACAAACTTTTCAGCACATTTTACCAGATCCTGCCTCGAAGAAGTTGCCTGTGTAAAACGTCCCAAGGTGTCTGACCTCCTTTCTATCATAATTCTTTCAGAGATTAAAATACACATGCCCTCCCCATCTCTGAAATGTTGCTTAAATAATCTCACTCTGGGAGAGGCTGGAGAGATGGCTCAGCGATTAAGAGCATCTACTGCTCTTTCAGAGGATGTGAGTTTCTTTCCCAACAGCCACAATTGCGTGTAACTCTAGCTCTAAGAAGATATGGCATCATTGGTCTCTGTGGATACCTACGCTTACATGTGTGTGTGGGAAGGGTGTGAGCACAAGAGTACATATATGTGCGTCATGGTATGGGTAAGTTGTCGAAGGACATCTTTTAGCAGTCTGTTCTCTCTTTCCTCCATGTGGGTCTTGGGGATTTAACTCGGGTCTTTGGGCTTGGCAGCAAGCACCTTTACCTGCTGTGCCATCCTACCAGCCCTCCTTTTAAAGAATGTAATTTATTCATATTATTGTTGATGATTGTGCTCTCAAATTGTTTGGAATCTTACTTATTCTTTGACTGGGTTGCAAGTTTCTTGAGGGATGGTTCTGTGGCTTCTAATTTCTATTTTAAGAAAATAGAAGGTAGAAAAAAGTAAAATGACGGCAAAAAGGGGGGAAGTAGAAAATAGACAAGAAAAATGGTAGATAAAGAAGAAGAGGAGAAGGGAGAATTGTGTAATGTTATTATATTCCTCTTATGTAATATTAAAATGGATAATAATGGCACGGAGGTGCTCTGTGAAGGTCACAGTAAGATGGGTAAGTTTAATTCTCATGACTAATGTACAGTAACAATTTCCAGACTTTCCCAACCCTGCCTCCACAGCCTCCTGTCTCTAATTCTACTTTTCAAATTATTATTTTTAATAAGAAATTCTATGTCTGCTGACTGCTTAAAACTAAAGTCTACCTGTCTCCTTTACTCTGCTCTGTTTATCAGCTTTTAATACTGCATATTAATCTGCATATAATACTGCATATTAATCTGCTTACTCACTGCATATATTTTATCATTGTTCCCTCGTCCTACTTAACTCCAGCTCCAAGAAAGGTCCCTGACAGCAGGGACCATTGCCTGTTCATTGATATAACTTCAGATCCCCAGTCAGCTTTTCCAGAATAAATGAAGCTCTCTGAAGAAGTCACATGCAGGCTCTGAGACTGTCAAAAAACACAGCAGAATTATAGTGTGTGCTGGAAAGGTATTCCTTCTCTGGTGTGTGCCAGCTCTAGAATCCCCTAAACTTGGGCTGATTTTAGCCCCATGAAAAACTGATGCTATAAGCACCAAGCAGAACTTCACAGAGAACATGGCCAATCACAGGCTTCGGGCAGGCCCCCTGAGGGGCTAGGTGTTAACCAAATGAAATGGTGATAAGGGGTGACAGGTGGCCAGTGTGGCTTCAAGGACCTTAATTGCTCCCTCCTCACTCATAGTGAAAACCACAAAGTACGCATAAAGAGCCTGACTAAACCAGGACATCTCTCCAGGCAAGTCTCGGGTTTCTCAGCAGAACCTCTCCCTCCAGCTGGCTGACTTGGTGCTGGCTCTCTGCTTTCAACTCAGCTGCCATCCCTGACCTGCATTGGAGAATGAAGCACTACATTAAGTAGGTGTCCTAGGTTCCTAGCTAATTGTCCTTGGTTTTGCTTTGGTTCCACTCCAAACCTGGGGTTGTTTAAATGGCCATTAAGATGCATTTCAGGAAGAAAGCACAATCTTTATTATTAATAATAATAATTATTATTATTATTATTATTATTTATTCACCTTACATTCAGATAGCCAACTCTTGTCCCCACTCTCATCCCAGTCCCACCTTTATAAATCCCTCCTCCCATTACCCACCCTTGGGTACCATCCCACCCTGGGTTGCATTGCAGGAGGACTAAGTACATCCTCTCCCACTGAGGCCCAACCAGGCAGTCAAGTTAGAGGAAAGGGATCCAATGGCAGGCACCTCTTGCCATATAACTTCAGCAATTGCTCTCAGGGTACCTGGAGCTAAGCAGAAATGGGTTCAAATACTGGCTCTTCCCCCTCCTTGTAGATAAGCTGAAGGAAAAGTAACTATTTGAACCTTTCTTCCCCTTAACAGCATATGGAGTGCATAGCAAGCTGTCCCAGATCTGACGCCTTGATGTTTGCAAAACAACCCGAACAGCAAGATCTAGTTTATCCCTACCATTCCTTCCCGAAGAAGGCTATGAAAGAATTTTCTAACTTTTATGTACATCACAAGTCCGTCATCCAAAGGCTTTCTCCCATACCCAGAAGAAGGGATGCCCTAATGCCTGAAGATGCAGGACCACAGAGAAGAAGGATCTGAATATTCCATAGTTGTGTTTTCAATTGCTTTCAAGGGCAGAGACTTGCTTCCTAGCATGCTGCTATTAAGAGTTGCTGGCTCGTCAAGAAGTGGAGCCCAGTGAGAGGACATTTGGTGGAGGATATTAAAAGGGACAATGGGACTCTGGCTCCTTCTCTTCCTCTTCTTTGCTTTCTAACTATGAAGTGAGCCATTTTTCTCTGTCACATACTCCTGGGTATGCACTTGCCACAAGCCCACAAAACAACATGGCCAAGTGACCATGGACTGAAGCCTGTGAAACTGTAAACCACAATAAACTTCCCCTCTATATTCTTTATGTATAACTGTGTAAGCTCTCTGTTGTTTCTGTGTATGTTTGTGTACATGTGTGCACCTGGAAGTCAGAGGACAACTTACAGGAATTAGTTCTCCCACCGAGTTGGTCCTGGGAATTGAACTCAGATTATCAGGCTTGTGGGCAAGGTGTCTTTACCCACTGAGCCATCTCACCAGCCTTGCTTTTCCTCTTTCTAAGAAGGTCATCTCGTGTGCTTGTTATAGTGAAGTAGCACATAAAACAAATGGCCTCACTAAAATCCTCCAGCCTGCACTATTAGCACAGTGTAACCCCCAGGCACACTCAGAGCAACTGGCCATACACATACCCATTTCTTTGGGTCTTCGTTTCTGAAGGCTGCCTTGTCACATGGCATTAATATTTAAAAAGTTCAAATTCTTTCTCTTCTTAATCTGCCTTTTGTTGTAGATTTTCCCTAGAAACAAGCCCAGAGGTAGAGGGGAAATCTTTCTCTCCTACATAAACAAACATCCTTAGATTACTGGGCACATAAGCCCCTTCTCGAATCTCTAAAGGAAAAAGAATTTACCTTAAACATTAAAGTGCTGGGTATAGCCAAGCAGAGTGGGAGGCTGACACAAGAGGACTGCAAGTTCAGGGCTAACCTAGGCTACATAGTAAAATTCTCTCTAAGAAACAAAAGCACACACAAAGTTGTCTCTATGCCCTGTATACTAGCTAAGTCTCCAAAAGATGCCGATATTAGCGTGATATGTAGGCAAGTCCCAGTTAAACTATTTCTATGACATAGGGGAAAGACCCTTTAGAATCAGGCTGAGTCAATTGCCCCAGTTAATTCTTAAGCCATGAACTTGGTTGTTTCTCCTCATCTGTATTACAAGCATGTAAGAAATATTCAGAAATGTATGGCAAAGGTCAAGACAGATAATGTAGGTAAAGTGTTTGCCATAGCTTGATATGCTTCTGCTTGTTACGAAGTGTACTGGCTAATTTTGTGTCAACTTGACACAGCTGGAGTTATCACAGAGAAAGGAGCTTCAGTTGAGGAAATGCCTCCATGAGATCCAACTGTAAGGCATTTTCTCAATTAGTGATCAAGGGGGAAAGGCCCCTTGTGGGTGGGACCATCTCTGGGCTGGTAGTCTTGGTTCTATAAGAGAGCAGGCTGAGCAAGCCAGGGGAAGCAAGCCAGTAAAGAACATCCCTCCATGGCTTCTGCATCAGCTCCTGCTTCCTGACCTGCTTGAGTTCCAGTCCTGACTTCCTTGGTAATAAACAGCAGTATGGAAGTGTAAGCTGAATAAACCCTTTCCTCCCCAACTTATTTCCTGGTCATGATGTTTGTGCAGGAATAGAAACCCTGACTAAGACAGGGAGTCGTGAATGTTAGTACTAAGGAGAGTCTAACATGTCTTGTGAAGCTAGCACTGGGATAAGAGACCAGAATCCTTTGACTGAAGGATAGACTTGGTCTTTATTATCCCGGTAATATTGTAATACGTAGTGAGGCTCTACTTTTGTAGACCGAGCCAATGAATGAACATAGAAGTTAATGAGTTACATGTCCATTTAAAGAAACTGACAAAGGTTAGCCAGGGGTCCTGGTGTATGATTTATTTCTCCTAGTAATTAAATAACTGAGGATCTGTGAATATTAGATATCAATAATCCCACATAACTGTGACTCCACTTTTGATATGATTTGATGCATTTGGTGTAGGTTAGATTAAAATAAACACACACACACACACACACACAAAAGGATATGAAAGAACGTAGTCTGTCTGCTGAGCCCTGATTCTGTGGATTGAATTCTATCTTTTCAAAATTCATATGTTGAAGGTATAACTCTCCATATGACTGCATTTGAAGACAGGGTCTTTACAGAAGTCATTAAAGCTGAATGAGTTCATAAGGGGAACCCCTGATTCTATACAACTATATCCTTATGAGAAGTGACACTAGAGAGCTCACCTCTTGTCTCCTCTGTAGAGATGGCTATAAGGAAGCAGGAGGGGACATCCACAGTGCATCAAGCCAAGCACCACTGGGTCTTCAGAACCGCAAGGAAATGAATGCTGTTGTTTAAGCCACATAGCTATGGTATTTGTCATGTTAGCCCAAGCAAGCCTATGACATGCCAGGCCCACTAAAAATATCCATCTCTAGAAGACAGCTTCTTCAGAGGAGAGGGCGGCAGAAACTGGCATGGGCCAGGCCTGCAGCACTAGAAGATGTCAAAGTGGAGTGCAGAGGTCTGAAGGAGTTACCCCTCGCTCGCCATATGTCAGAACCCCATGAACACAGAGGCTGCAGGGACCAAGACTCTCTCTCATTCTCTCTTGCTCTATCTTACCCAACACAGCAGCACAAAAGAACTGGCTAGAGCCAGAGAGATCTGAGAACATTGCCTTTCCACTCAGCACCACGGTACCAACCACTGGCACCACAGTATATGTTCTGTTTCACGTCCCTCCCCATCTCATCCCTGAATCTTCCCTTCCTTCTCTCATCCTTATTCCTTCCTCGCTTTATTTCTTAATTGTAACCCTTCATAGATTCGTCACCCTCTAAAATCTGTGGATTTTACCAGTATCCCAGATTTCTCTTCCCAGTCAGTTTATCCAACTCATTTCTCTTTCCTTTTCAAAGTCAATCTAACACTTAACCCCTCTCCTCGTCCACCTCACCTAAGCCATACCTAATCTTAGTAGCTGAAACCTGAGTCTACTTCACACTCTCCTTCAATGGTTGTTCTAGTCATGTCAAAGTGGGCTACTGTAATTAAACGGCTGGTATGGCATCAACATAGTGCTAATATCAAGCAACTGTGCCTGCCTCTCGGTTCTCATACTCAGGGAATAATATAGAATTTACACTTGGCACCGAACTCCTAGATTGACTTTCTGAACTACACACTGAACTACCACATGCGAGTCCCACTTGAACACTGCAAATAAGTTAACTGAAAGAATATGGCTAAATAAGAATAAACCAAAGAAATAACAGCAGATGTATAAACTCTAATATAAGAAACACACAAAAACAAGACAATGCAACTCATCCAAAGATCATTAACCCAACAGTAATGGCGTCCAGTGGGACTGAGTTAGGTGAAATCCCAGACAGAGAACTCAAAACAATGATTATAAGTATGTTTAAAGACACAATAAACTAGACAAAATAAGGAAGGCCATCTTAGATAGGGTTACTACTGCTGTGATGAAACACCATGACCAAAAGCAAACTGGGTAGGAAAGGGTTTATTTGACGTGTACTTACATGTCATAGTCCATTGTTGAAGGAAGCTTTGTACAAAGTACTGGAATGGAAGTCCACTATTTCTAGCTCTGATTCTTCAAAACAATCTGGAGGCCAGATTGGGAATTCTGTCAATGTTTGAATGCTGACAATCAGGTTAAAATTACTTTACCCCAAAACCATGTATAATGGTTGTCTTATAATTTACCCTTTACTTTTATTAACTGTAAGAATTAACTAGGATATCATTGTTTGGGGCTGGAGGTGTAATTCATAGTAGAACACTCGTCTTCCTATGTGTAAGATAGTGGACTTCTACTCCTGCGTGACAAGCAGCCAGGGCAGGAGCTAGAGGTGCCAGCAGCCATCCTATGAACGCACCGTGAATTCCAATTCATCTTTATCTATAACTGGCCTCTTTCCTTGCTCTTCCTGGATCTTAGAATTCCCATGTTTGTCTATGAAGACAGGAGCTTCACACATGAAGTGGAAGGTAAGACATATTCCTTGTCTTGTACAGATCTGAGTTTGATTCCTAGTTTATCCAAATGGGGATGTGACTTTGGCTAAGTGGGTACTCTGAAACTGCATTTGCTCATCACTACAGTGGGAAGTCATTAGCCAGAAAGACAAAGCACCATGTATACTTACACAGTTCTCAGCTTGGAGCCCTGATACATGAAGGGACAGCTCGATCCAAGTGTTCCTCCAAGAGCCAGGATCTGTTAGATCTCGGACCCTGCACTTTACAACAATAGCTGCTCTAAGAGTCTAGAGCTGGCAGCCTGGAGAAATCAGGCCACAGCAGCTCACTGAGAGAACTGAGAAACCTTCCTGTGGTTGCACTTCATAGCCTCTCTTTCTCAAAGCAGCAAGAAAAGTTACGGTCCCTACTTAGTCACTGGTGCCATTCGTGGAGACTAAGCCAGCAGTGTGGTGGTATTCTCTGCATGCTGCACAGTTCTCTATTTTGAAGAATGCTAAGTTAGGACAGGAGGGGATCAAGCAACATTGAGTCAGAAATTAAAACAAACAAACAAACAAACAACCATAAACAATCAAACAGCTCCCTGCAGCAAGGAAGAGCCCAGAAAATGAGTTGCCAAATCTCTCTCTTCATGGAGAGACTTTTCATTTTCTAGTTACAGGAGTTTGATCCTATCCACGTGTAAATTAGGCACTGAATTTGGGTGAACCTGTTTTGTTAATTTAAGTGTATATGGAGAGCTGGATTGGAAGGAAAAGTGTGGACTCAGGGAAGGGAGGAAGGAAAGGAGAAAGCCTGCCCAACAGTGGCTGGGGAGAGGGGAAAGGGCGAAGTAAGATGGTCCTGACTTTTTCTCTTGTAAAGACAGTGTTGCACTATGTAGCCGTGGCTGGCCTCTGGTTCTGAGAGCTCCTCCTGCCTCTGTCTGCCAAGTGCCAGTGCTGGGATCAAGGGCTTGCCTACCGTCCCCTAGCCTGACTGTAGCCGAGACAGGGGCTCTTTGGACTTTGATTCCTTAGTGCACAGTTTAGGTTGAGTTTACTGTACAATCTGAATGTTCTTGGAGTTGACTACCAGCTCCATCAGGACATGCAGACATTTTGTTTTCCTTGGGCCTGTCTCCTGACTGACTATCTACAAAAGAGTTTGCCTTGTTACTAACTGCTAACACTGTGGAACTTCCTGGAGGCTCCTGAGTTATTACAAAAGCCAGAATAGTGCCTTGTATATAGCAGATTTCTCTGAGCACTCTCTTCTCCTCAGACCCTTGACATATTGTCCGGGGCACCGTCTTTTGCTTTAAGCCATTGGTTCTCAACCTATGAGTCATGACACTTACAGGGGTCGTATATCAGATATCCAGAATATCAGATATTTACATTAAAGGACCACAATGGTCAAACATCCAAAATCTCTGTTTTGTATTAACAAATGCACATAGCCATTGGATTAATGGAATTATTTTAATCATGCTGCAAATTCCAAAGGAAAAGATTAAAATAGCTCCCTTTCCCCCAAGATCTTTGTCTTGCACTCGGGGAGAGAAGAGCCACATTTACTGGTATTGTCTTATAACAAAGAGATTGAAGAGCAGCAGTTTCCAGAAGGGAGAGAATATGCAATGACCCTTTAGAAGTGAGCTTTATTAGGACAGAGAGCCTTGGAACTGTGGGCCTTGGAGTGGACATTAAAGAGAACAGGATATCATAACATTGGTGGTGACCCACAGGTTGAGAAACACTGAGCTAAAGGAAGTCTATCACTGGGGTGGGACTTGGAGTGTAAGTTGTCCCATGTTTTTCTAGTTCATGGTCTCTGCTTCATGCTTGAGGCTCACAATGTAAGCTCTCAGCTTCCTGCTCCTGACATCATGCCTGAGCCACCAGGATCCACCCTTCTTCCTCTGAAACCAGAATCCCAAATAAACTTATAGAAGTATAAGTTAGTTGCCTCTGCCATAGTGTTCTATCACAGCGATAGAAGAGTAACTTGTCTAGCCATCAAACAAGACTCTTCAAGTCACACGAACCTCAGTTAAGACAGGGCTTTCTTTCTATCTGTCCCACATGGCAGCTCTGCTCCATGTCCTCAGTAGCACATATAAACTGTACAAGCCAAACTTTCTATGCTGATAGTGATTACAAAATTGTATTTTTTTTAATGAAGCAATGCAAAAAAACTGAGAGAGCCACATAACCACCAAAACCCTGATATCCAAAATACACAGAGCCAAGTGTGGTGCTACACACCCCTAATCCCAGCACTCAGCGAGTGGAGTCAGGCGAATCTCTGTGAGTCCCAGGACAGTCTGGTCTATACAGTGAGCTCCAGGCTAGTCGGAGCTACATAGTGATACTGTCTCAACATAAAATTTGTATATGTTTGAACAACTTATCAGAAGTGAGAAAAGAACTTGAGTTAAGAAATAAATCACCTAAATAGACATTTCTAAAATAAGATATGAAACTGGCCAAGAGATACATGAAGAAATGTTGAGAGTCAGTAACTATCAGAGAATGACAAATTAAGATGTTAGTGAGATATACCTTACATGTGTTAGAATGGCTACAATCAAAGACAAATGATAGATGGCCTAGTCGGCCATCACTGGAAAGAGAGGCCCATTGGACACACAAACTTTATATGCCCCAGTACAGGGGAACGCTAGGGCCAAAAAGGGGGAGTGGGTGGGTAGGGGAGTGGGGGTGGGTGGGTATGGGGGACTTTTGGTATAGCATTGGAAATGTAAATGAGCTAAATACCTAATAAAAAATGGGAAAAAAAAAGACAAATGATGTTCAGCATACTGATATGCATCTATAATTCCAGCACTCAGTGGGAAGGAAGAGCCTAGTTCAAGGCCAGCCTAGGCTACACAGTAACACCCTGTCCATACATACATACATACATACATACATACATACACACACACACACACACACACACACACACACACACACACAGTAGCAAGTGTTGGAGATAGTGTGGAGAAAGGGAAACCTTTTATACTATCAGGGAGAATGTAAATTAGACAGCCACTATGGAAAGAAGTAAACAAACAAAACAAAATACCAAGATTAAAACAATCCTAAGAGTGCCATAGGACTGCACAGTCCACTTGTGGACAGAAAATGAAGTGAGTAGATCCGAATATCAGAGATAAATCTACTCTCATGTTTCTCTTCTCTTTTAATTTTAAAAATATGTATATATGCATAAAATATATAACACAAACATAAAATATATACCATTTATGTACACATATAGATGCATATATTTGGTATATATATTTTATATGTGTGAATGTTTTGTCTGCAAACATGTCTGTGCACCACATTCCAGAAAATGCAGATTCCAGAAAAAAGGCATCAGAAGTCCTGGAGCTAGAGTTCCAGACAGTTGTGAGTTGCCATAGGAACGCTAGGAATCAAACCTGCATCCTCTGGAAGACCGGGTCAGTGCTCTTAACCACTGAGACATCTCTCCAGCCTCCACCACTTTCATATCGATTACAGCATTATTCACAATAACAAAAAAAAAAATCAAGAGCCTAGCATAGTGATACATATCTGTAATCTCAGCACTTGGGAGATGGGGGAAGGAGGGATGGCTACAGGAAGCCCTAGAGAGAGGAAGGGGGAGGGAGGGGGAGGGGAAGGGGAAGGAGGAGGAGGAGAATGGCGAGAGGGAGAGAGGGAGAGAGAGGGAATTCAGTATACATACCCTATGGAATACTCATCAACCTTAGAAGGAAATCCTGAGGTTTATGACAATGTGGATAAAACTGGAAGATAATGTACTAAGCTAAACCAGGCATAAAAGGCAAACAATCTCACTTGTATGCAGAGCAGTTGGTAGTCACTGGGTAGGAGGACAGTCTCTGGCAGACACTAGTCAAAGGAAACAAACTTCTGTTAGCTGGACAATAAACTCAAGAGATTTATTGCAACATGATAACTCCATTTAACAAATGTGGCTTAGCTTGGAAATCCTACTATTGTAGTTTGTTTTTTTTTTTTTTACAAAAAATAATTAAGTGTATCAGAGAGTACATGTGTGAAGCAGCTCCTCTTGGGAACTAGAGTGACGGTTGCATACAGGCATTTGCCTAGTGTGCAAGAGGCCCTAGGATCCATGCCCATAAAGCAAAAAAGAAAAAAAAAATCAGCCATTGCATAATAGACACAAGTTTCCAAATAGTATATTGTTCATAGTGATAGTTTTCTTGCCAGTTTTATGAATTTAATTAGAGAAATATCAATAAATTATGGGTTTTGGTTAATGAAAAAATGCAAAAGTACAACTCTATGAAAAAGTGTCCTGTCTTTATAGAATCTGGGACACAACGCAAAATGATTTGTTCTCTGGACTAAACCTTTCCTGGCATAAAATTTGTGTGTCATTTGAGGATCAGCCTGTTCGGGAGCTGCAGACTGGTCTCAAATACTTGCCCTTCACAGCTCTTACGTCATGATTCATGTACAATCTTTCTTCTTTTTGACTGCCTGCAATTACTTGTGACAAATGGTTCTTCAGTGTATCGTCTGCTTTACCTTTCAAAACGTTTCCATGGTTCACAGATAAGTCATCTGATACACACCGGACTCTCCCACAGTAAAGCCAGCCTGGGAGAGGCACCTCCCCAGATGCAACCTACTCTCACAATCCTCTTCAATATACAAATAAACACCATTCAAACAGCATTGTTAGCTAGAAAAATTAACAAGTGGACAGACTAAAAGCTAGAGGAAATATTAGTTACTTCAGATCAAGTGGGGGCTATGTAAAATAATGGTAGAAGTTCTAAACAAATGAATCAAAACATTTGACAACTCAAATAATTAATCATAAAGAAAATTAGACTGGGCATGTAGATCAATTGGTAGAGGGCTAGCCTAGCACTCATGCAGAAATCGGCTGTGATGGCGTACACCTGCAATCTCTGCACGTGTGAAGTGGAACCAGGAGAATCAACTCCAAGAACGAGGAGGGGGTGAAATAGGAAGGAAGGGAGGGAGGGAGGAAGGAAGGGAGGGAGGGAAGAAGAAAGAAAGAAAGAAAGAAAGAAAGAAAGAAAGAAAGAAAGAAAGAAAGAAAGAAAGAAAGAGGAGGGAGGGAGGGAGAGAGGAAGGAAGGAAGGAAGAGAGAGAAAGAGAGAGAGGAGGGAGGGAGGAAGGAAGGAAGGAAGGAAGGAAGGAAGGAAGGAAGGAAGAAAGAAAGAAAGAAAGAAAGAAAGAAAGAAAGAAAGAAAGAAAGAAAAAAAGAAAGAAAGAGGAGGGAGGGAGGGAGGGAGGGAGGAAGGAAGAAAGAAAGAAAGAAAGAAAGAAAGAAAGAAAGGAAGGAAGGAAGGAAGAAAGAAAGGAAGAAAGAAAGAAAGAGGAGGGAGGGAGGGAGGGAGGAAGGAAGGAAGGAAGGAAGGAAGGAAGGAAGGAAAGAAGGAAGGAAGAAAAAGAGTCAAAAGAACAAAAGTAATACATTTTCTTAAACAAATCTCTATTGTGAGGGAGGAAAGATTTGTTACCCATCCATCACTAGGCTCCTGGATGATGTACCTACCCATAACAGGAGCAAATTTACAAAAACATGCAAATGATTTTATATAAGCTTTCCATAGCAAAGGGGCTTTAGGGAAAGAGGAGCCAAAGCAACAGGAAAGCTTGCACATTTTGATGCTGAGTTTGGTGGAGAAGCTGGGAACTGACAGGCATAGGCACAAACAGAGCACGACGCCACGTGATACACACTGGGGAGAATTTAGCCAGGCCTTTTTTTTTTCCCCTCCCAAATCTGTCTATGTCTTCAGAAATGAGGACACTTCTGCACCAGATCTGAGGAGGGAACTCAAATGAAAATCTGAGCGAGTGCAGAAGGAAATGAGAAAAGGTCAGAGAGCTACCAGCCTTCTGCTGCTGTTTCCTAAAGTGCAATATACTGTGCCTTGAGCTACGTGTATGCAGCAGGGGACACAAGCAGGTTGTGTGTGTGTGTGTGTGTGTGTGTGTGTGTGTGTGTGTGTGTGTGTACTCTAGCATGTGTTTTAACTTATTTGCTTATTTACTTAGTGCAGGGATTAAACCCCGGGTCTCACTAAGAATCATCTCTGAGCTCTATCCTCCCCTCTTCCCATAGCTGCTTATTATTTTCCAAAGGGCCTAATCTTTGCCCTAGAGCAGGGATCCTCAGAGTGTGGCCTGGATCACCAGCCCCAGCACCCTTTTGGAAGCATGTTAGAAACACAAATGGTCTAGAAACTCTGGAGATGGACCCCCAAAACCTCAGCAGACCCCACGAATCTCTGCAGGCAAGGCTCTACCACCCCAGGAACTATACTAGCTAGGAGGATGGGTTGGATAATGCAGACAGAACTGGAGTGTGGGAAATTCTAGGTGATCAATTCTCCATTTTCTTCAACAAATAGATGGCTGGGGGCGGGAAGTATTAAAGATTAGACGAGACTTAAGAGACATAACAGCCAAATCAATATGTGGATTTTATTTGAATCCTGTTTCAATCAAACCAACTGTAAAAAGAGGTTTTGAGACAATTAGGAAAAGTCGAACACGATATTAAGGAATTATTATTTGTTTTATTGTGTGTGAATATTATAATGTAGTTATGATTTTAAACAGCCTTTTAAAAAAAATCTTTATTTTTTTAAAGTGGACAAAACGGATAGGGCAGAATGTTAACAGAAACAATACCCAAGGATCGAGCCCAGAGCCTCACATGCTAGGCAGTTGTTCCAGCACTGAGCTATACAGTCAGTACTCCAGCCATTAACACATTCTAACAACAAAATAATTTTATCATACTGGTATAACAATAAAGTATAATGCAATAGAATTAAGAATTGTGTTGGGGGAAAGGCAATATCTTTCCCCACTCATTACTGACACTCTTCATAAAAAGACACAGATTAATAAGAAAAAAAGGTAGAATGAACTTAACCAGATCTCACAGAATAGGAAGGAAGACAGCATCTGGGGATCCGGCTCAGGGCTAGAACACCCGGCATGAGCAAGCTCTGGGTTCGAGTAAATGAAAACAAATATAACTTAGGTTTGAGAGGCTTGACAAACAGGCGATTGTGGAGATGCTCGGGGGACAGGAAAGAGGATGGCTTAGGAACAATCAACGTGGGAAACTTAGCCAAGCCTGCTTGTCAGCTGTCCTCTGGGTCTCAGTTGCTATCCCTGGGAACAGAGCAGGACAGCTGTTCTGTTGCTTGTCTTCCAGGGAGGAAGAATTCTTTGTGTGGCTCTGGAGAGAAGGCAGCAGAAATTCAGCAGCCCCTCCGTCCTCCCCAGGGTGTGGATTTGGTGTCATATTCTGGGAGATAGCACTCTTGGCCCTGACACTTTCCTTTTAAGTGGGCAAGGGAACATGAAGTGGAGTGGGTGAGCAGGAGGATCTTCCAGGAGTTGAGGAAGAGGAAAACATGATTAAAATGTATTGTTGGAAAAAATTTAAGTAGTCGGCGGTGGTACATTCCTTTAATCTCAGTACTTGGGAGGCAGAGGCAGGCGAATCTGTGAGTTCAAGGCCAGCCTGTTTTATAGAGCAAGTTCTAGGACAACCAGAGTTACGCAGAGAAAACTTGTCTTGAAAAACCAAAAGGAGAGAAAGAAAGAAAGAAAGAAAGAAAGAAAGAAAGAAAGAAAGAAAGAAAGGAAGGAAGGAAGGAAGGAAGGAAGGAAGGAAGGAAGGAAGGAAGAAAGAAAGAAAGAAAGAAAGGAAGGAAGGAAGGAAGGAAGGAAGGAAGGAAGGAAGGAAGAGAGGAAGGAAGGAAGGAAGGAAGGAAGGAAGGAAGGAAGGAAGGAAGGAAGGAAGGAAGGAAGGAAGGAAGGGAGGGAGGGGAAAAGAAAAAAAAGAAAAGAAAAGGAAAAAACAAATAATTCTAAATAATTTAAACAATTTAACTTAACCAGAAAAAAAAAGAAAAGAAAAGAAAAGAAAAGAAAAGGAGGGAGGGAAGAAGGGAGGGAGAAAGAACAGACCAGAAGGTTTGAAGAAAGCCATAGTAGATCTAGAGGAGAAAGCCATCAGGCAGAGGAAGCTGGAAGTGCCCATGGCCGAAGGCAGAAGCTTGCCTGAAGTAGGCATTTTGCCCTCCTACTTTGACCACACACATCTTTGAAGGAATCCTGTCAGCATCTGTTTCTGCTCCTTTTCTGAAGATATTAAACAACACAGAACCATCCGTAGCAAGAATGCTCTAAAGACAATAGTACCGTGTGGGCTCCATCAACACCAATAGTATATCTCCCAAGATTGAGCGTTACTGAGCAGTGAGCGGGACCAAATCTCTGCTCTGCTCTGAGCTGACAAGTGCTTCTAGAAAGTATATTCATTTAGTACATTTATTTTACTACATGTGTGACTGTTTTCCCTGCATGTATGTATGTGCCCCACTTGCATGCCTGGTGCCAAGGAGGCCACAGGGGGCACTGGATCCCATGGAGCTGGAGTTGAGGTTGGTTTTGAGCCACCAAGTGAGTGCCTGAACAGAAGTCAGGTCCTCTGGGAGAACCAAAGCTCTCCACTGCTGAGCCAACTCTCCAACCCCTGATCAACCTCATCAGCATCTCAAGCAAACCTATTAGATTACAAATAGCCAATGGTAGTTAAAAACAAGAAAGCCTGTGTAGGGTGAGCAGTATGCAAAGTCATTGCTGTGTTCCCTAACTTCTGAACAAAATCTCGGGCAGTCTCTAAGACCCAAAGGTCCTTGGTAAAAGCTGTGTGACGGTGCACACCTGTACGTCCAGCACTGGAGGTGGAGGCCAGAAAATCAGAAATTAGAGGTCAACCTGGGATCCTTAGAACCTTGTCAGAAAATAAAAACCAACAAAGACCCTAACTGCTTAAATGGTGACTGAAGTGCACTGTCTTCAGTGAACTGTCTTCTCCCCTATTCCTTTAACCATGAACTGGCAGTTTGTAGTGACACAGTCAGGCATTGAGAGCTGAATGTCTCTGTCCATTAAGTATGGGTCTAAGGCACTGATATCAAATTGAATATGCCTATGGCAAAATTGCTCAATGATAGATAGGTCAATCTTTATTTACATACAAAAATCCAATTGGGAGGCATTAACAAGCTATCTTCATTGTTTGGTTTGCTGTATTTTCTTTGTTGGATGATATTTTTCTTTCCTTTTCCTTTTTTCTGCACTTCCTCCTTTTCTTCTTCTTTTTGATAAAAATCTCCCTGTGTAACTCAGACTAGACTGCAAATATACCATCTTCCTGCCTCAGTATCCCCAGTGCTAGGACTATAGGCCCAGGCCACTAGATAGAGCTAAAAGTAGAGATCTTTTAAGTGAATAAACAACCAACCAACCAACAACAAAACCCCACAATTTTCATGGAAAAGTATCCTCAGATGTACAAGGCTCCTCTGCACCGTGGGGGTCTGCTAAAAGGAGGGCAGCGGTCTCAAAGGTGTGTGTGTGTGTGTGTGTGTGTGTGTGTGTGTGTGTGTGTGTGTTGGGGTGGGAGAGGGTATCAACAAAAACAAAAAGTTAGGAAGCAACAAAAGATTAACATTCAAAGAGCAAAAGGACAAAGAACACATGGGATGAAAATCTGATGTGATGCTTGCCATGGATGCACTGGTTAAAGTAACCCTGGGTTCCAGCCGCCAGAAGGCCCCCAAATTCAGGGAGTCAGAAGAAAACATGCTCGCTTAAACACTGATCCTGGTAGGAGATTGAGCCGTGGTGTGGTTGTCCCGAACAGTTATTTTAGCCTGGCACTGCTAAGAGGTCTGCCCTCTTCACCAGAGCTGGACATCGCCAGTCCAGTCAGTCAGGAGAACAAAGCAGGGAAGGCATGGCTGGACCAGACTAGGCAGCTGCACACCAGATTCTGGCTCCCTCCATCCAGGAAGCGGAGAATGGGCTTCACAGAACGCTGCTAATGTCTGCCGTGTGGGATTACAATTGGAGCCATTGGTTCTGTAGGATCCTCTCTTTGGTTATCTATCAGGAAGGGTCCTCCCTGTACAAGTAGACAGTGATTTTAGAGTTCACTCGTGAGTTTGCTGAAGTGTGTTTTCTGATAGGAAGCGAATCATCTTCAGTAGACAAACACTAGAAAAGCTGAGTTTTGGACACAGTTACGTGTAAGAAAAGTTTTCACCTCTCCTCCTGGGGCTGGGGGCGGGGGGGGGGGGGGGACGGGACAGAAAGGCTGTACTGATGAGGCAAGCTCCCGTTCCTCCTGAGGGAAAGAAAGCATGCAGCGATTGATAGGGAGAGCTTCTTTGTTCCTAAGTACCTTCCTCCCTTGCCGCTCTCCATTCTGCAGGTGCCTGTCACCCTCACCGCCTGGCAAACACGACCCCCAAAACCCTCCAAGTTTCCATTTCTCCGTCCTTACTAACAATGCTACTGTTTTCTGAGCAGTGGGACAATGGATTTATAGTCTCTTAAGTATTTACACATAAACTCATAGAATATTAACACTGAATATTTATGGCACACCAGAGCTAGTCTGTGAATTCTATCTCACTCTTTCACAAGAAGGCAGTAACAGCAATAACATAGTGCTCACGAAGTTTCTGGAGAGAGATTAGAGTCGGCCTGTGAAGTACCTAGCACCTTGCCTAACACCAGTAATTTCCTCAACAAATATTAGCTATTAGGTCTCTAATGGGGTTTGTTCTCACTCAGTGAGAGGGCAAGATCTGAAGTTCTCCTAGCAAGAAGCCCAACCCCCCTCCTCCAGGGGACTCCCAATTGTCAGGATCACCAAGGCAATTGTCCTAAGTCCTTGACTGTTGATTTAGACCCCCCCCCACCCCCACCCTCATGCTAATACGGGAGGAGTGCCTGCTGAAAGTGTAAAATTCCAGGCAACCGCAGGCAGAAACCTCTACTCAATTTGTATGCAGTAAGCAAGGCTGCCACATTGAACAACACCAGGGGGCAGCATTCGCATGAGATTATGCGTAAATGGTGCTTCCTGGCGTTTTGCTAATTTGTGGATCTAAATTCAAATCCCCAGGAAATAGCACCTTTAGCAAACATCCAGGTGGTAGAAACAATCTGCTCTCTCAAAAAGATTGTTCTAGAGAGACTGTTTAAGGGACGGGAACCCAGAAAACTTTATGGCCCACAGGCCACCTCCCTGTCTCAAAGTTGTACCAAAATATGACAGAGCAACCTCTTTAAAACTTGGCCATGTCCTGGGTTAGAATCTCATCACTGAGGAAAGAAAATCACTTCCTGCCAGTTCTGCTCGTGAAGAGCCCTCTCAGAAGTTGGACTGAGGCGGGAAGCCCGGGCCTGCGGTTTCCTTTCAAAGCTTCATCAGGCTCTTCAGACCTCCTCGCATTAATCCTGGGGACAGATCTGTGAGACAGGTGGCAGGCATCAGCTTTTTCATTATAGGTAGCTTGAGGCAAGAGGAGGGTCACTGGCCCCAGAAGAGTCTGTATCTTGGATGGGTCTTCTGCCTTTTCCCCAATTTCCATCTATGAGCCTCTATTATTGTGCTGGGGAGAGCTTCCTGCATTTGCCCGTAAGAAACTTTGTTGCAGCACAGTTCCAGTACTTTTGGAAAGTAGGTGGGTGCTGAATGCTAAATGTATCAAAGGGGAAAGACAGTGAATACTGCCTGCTAAATGCCAGCTATTACTGGATTCTTTAATTAGACTATCTCTTATTCTTCCCAATAATTTAGAGGAGTAGTGAGGGATATCACCATTTTTACAACTTTCAAAGAGGGTTACATTGTTCCAACAGCTACAGAGAATAAACATTACAGACAGACAACTCTAAACTCAAGTATGGTTCCAAAAATCCATGCTTTTTCAGTTTCTGCACTTAGGGAGGAGAAACACAAAATAAAACCAACTATCCAAGTGACTTCTGCGTAAGGACAGATGTGACGGCACTTAACATTGTTGAATACTTGGCTAACTTAGCACATCTGGGCATTAACTATACACTTCCTGTAGAAGCTTACATTAGTTCTGTGATGTAGATGCTACACTGTTAGCTAGTCTCTATTGGTAAGTTATGTCTGCAGTTGAAGTGAGCTAATTCAAGCCAAATTAAAGTATAAAGGCGGGTTTACTGGGAGGTACTAGGAAGGCAGCTCTCCCTGAGAGTTCATAGACCACACAGGAAGGGGTCAGTGAAATTACCCTACAGAGGGAGACAGAGTGGGGGTTGGGGGGAGAAAGAAAGAAAGTACAGATGCAGAGAGAGAAGAGAGATGCAGAGGGAGAGAGGAAGAGAGAAGAAAGCAAGAACCAAAACGTGTGATTATATAGTGAAGAGTCGCTGGGTGAGAGGAAGGCCAGCCCCTGGGTTCAGCATAGAGTGTAGGGTGTACCTGTCATGCCCTGTAACAGGTAAGGACTGAGGACATTGGGAGAACCTGAAAGCCAGATCACTTTGGTATGTTAAATATGCACCTCATCTGCTTGTCTCTGGTCTGAATCCCAACATTCATTATGGATCATTGATGTAAGGAAGACACTTGAGACTTAGAGAAGTTAAAAAATCTTGCATCACCTCTGTCACAGAAAAGGGACAAAGACCACTGATATGCCTAGGTACAGAGAAGATCTGGGCTTGTTTTGAGTTCTGTTTGACTGACTTCTCATAGCTCAGGCTGGCTTTAAATCCAAAGATGGCAGAAAATAACCTTGAAATTAGGATTCTCCTGTTTCCATCTCTAGAGCTGGAATTACAAATTTGTATCACCACATGTGTTGGTTTGAATATGCTTGGCCTAGGAAGTGGCACTATTAGGAGGTGTGGCCTTTTGGAGGAATTGTGTCACTGTGTGCATTGGCTTTGAGACCCTCCTCCTAGCTGCCTGGAAGACTGCTCCTGGCTTCCTTTGGATGAAGATGTAGAACTCTCAGCTCCTCCTGTGCCATATCTGCCTGGATGATGCCATGTTGCTGCCTTGACGATAATGGACTGAACCTCTGAACCTGTAAAACAGCCCCAATTAAATGTTGTCCTTTATAAGAGTTGCCTTGGTCATGGTGTCTCTTCACAGCAATGGAAACCCTAACTAAGACACCACACTGTAGAGATCCTCTTGTATATTGTATGATCCTCGCCTGTCATTTAAAAAGCCTATGGCCTATGACTTTGTCCGGAAATAGAAGTGGGATATCTGGAGGATAAAGAACTCTGGCCAGGCGTGGTGGCACACACCTTTAATCCCAGCACTTGGGAGACAGGCAGGCGGATTTCTGAGTTCGAGGCCAGCCTGGTCTACAAAGTGAGTTCCAGAACAGCCAGGGCTATACAGAGAAACCCTGTCTCAAAAAAAAAAAAAAAAAAAAGAAAAAGAAAAAGAAAAAGAAAAAGAAAAAGAAAAAGAAAGAAAGAAAGAAAGAAAGAAAGAAAGAAAGAAAGAAAGAAAGAATTCTGAAAGAGAAGGAGGTGGGGAAGGGAGTCTGGAAAAGATGTGGGGAGAAAGACACATGGTACATGTGCACAGGTAACCAACCACATGACAAAATATAGGTTAAAATAAGGGGGTTATCTTTAGTTATGATCTAGTTAGAGTAGAGCCTTGCTATATGGCCAAGGTATTTGTAAATATAATTTGAGTGTGAGACTTATTTCTGGCAGCATGGGGCTGGAAGGCAGAACCAGGGTGTAACATTAACACCACACCTGTTTTGTTTTTTAATTTAAAGATTTACTTATTTATTTATTTTATGTATGTGAGTATAATGTCGATGTCCTCAGACACAACAGAAGAGGGCAATTTTAGATGGTTGTGAGCCACCATGTGGTTGCTGGGAATTGAACTCAGGACCTCGGGAAGAGCAGTCAGCGCTCTCAGTCATCTCTTCAGGCCCACACTTGGTTTATTCAGTGCTGAGGATTGAACCTAGGACTCTTTGTATGCTAGGTAAACTATCAATTGAGCTACATTCCCAAACCCAAACTGATAGAGATCCTAGAAACAAAGTGGCCTGGTATTCCCCCTGATGTCAATGAATTTTTCTTGTCAGGGCCTGAAAAGGCCAGTGTCTGTCACAGGCCAGTCGCCATTTCTAAACATCATAGTAAAATGGTGTAAGTGCCATTACGCGTGACTGTGCTCTACCAATACTCCACTGCCCCTTCAATGTCCACACTCCCCATCTTTCAGTCTAAATGACCACATTCTCCAGGAAATCGTTCTAGACCCTCCACATTAACCATCCTCCGCCCGCCACTGTATATTGATCATACCCATGACACTTAAAGCAACAATTTAAAATCTAATTGTAAAGCTGATTGTGGGATGTTATGTGAATCCTGGCATGAGGATATTCTACTGTCTGACACACATGGAATCTATAAATGATGGTCACTGGACAACCAGAGCAAATGCAGACTCTCGGAGCTGAACAGCTTGAAGATGACATTAACTTCCCTTTCTCGTGAGACCGACGTGACCATTTCAGAGCTAGCCGTGTTTTCTGGGCCTTTCATCCACCTGTTAAAGCATACATCCCATCGCACGCTTGGTCACACTTTCTCTTTTCCTTTGTTAGAAAGTCCGCATCGAAACCTCATCCATACCGGTCTATCTTCAGTCTGGAAACTGTGCCGCCAGGACTGGCTTTCACGTCCAACACCCTTGGCTCCTGTGTACTAATTCATTTCATGATCATCCATGGGCTTTGGCCTGCCTGTCTCCCTGGTCCATCTGTTTGGCAACAACATGCCTGTCCGTGGGTGGTTAGAGATTCTCCAAACAATGCAAGAGGTTCGGGTGGGCACTGCATCTGTGTTGTGATGAGGCCTTGCCTGTGAAATCCAGGTACTATGTGCCCTTCTGCACTCTATGGAATCATTGACTTAGGTACACAATCAGTAGAAGGTCAAAAGGAGAATAAAAATCGTCTTCAACAGTCATGCCAGGTTGGGTAGTGGTAAGTGAGTGCCACTCCTTTGTGACCTCTGAAGCCCCAGAAGAACACGGGATTAGGTGTGGCACAGAGAGGAAGCTATGGGAACGTGGAGGGGGATGAGTGTGCCTGATTACCCTGAGAGTCACTGGGAAATCTAGTAAACAAGTTTTCTGCATACTGTTATTTCAGACAACAGAAGGGAAAATGAGCTTCAATGGAGAGAATGCAGCTAAGCCCAGAACTCCAGAGACAATCGTGCCAGTCAATGGCACACAGGCAAATGGGCAGGATGTGGTTCGGGCCATGCCAAGGAAATGCAGCCTCTTTCATCTAAGATAAATGTAAACATTTTCTTTCCACTTATTTAGGATAAAAGAAATTCTGGTAATGTGGGCACTGAGAAAGAAGTGTGTCCTGGGTGGCATGGCTCCTTCCAAGAGCAGTGCCAATACCTACACACACCACATTCTCACATGTGTGCACACAACACAGAGAAAGCGGTATTGTATGGGCTGGATAATGCAATTCTAAGAAGGGAATGAGCCAATTATATGGCCTCCAAAAAATTGGTGTTTCAATGGTTTTTGTTGTTGTGAATTTTTGTTTGTTTGTTTTTTGAATAAACCAGAGAACTTCAGACTATGAAATATCCTGTCTGAAAATGCTCCCATCCTTTAGGATCCCTGGGATTTCAGACCCTTACAAATCCCCAAGCTAATATAGCCTCCCTAATGAGTATTTTAAGAAGTTTAAAAAAAAAAAAAAAGCCGGGCGTGGTGGCACACGCCTTTAATCCCAGCTCTTGGGAGACAGAGGCAGGTGGATAGAAGTTCGAGGCCAGCTTGGTCTACAGAGTGAGTTCCAGGACAGCCAGGGAGATGTAGAGAAACCCTGTCTCGAAAAAACCAAAGAAAGAAAAAAGAAAAAAAAATGGGAATGGAAAAAAAAAGTAAATGAAAATCATGTCCTTTAAAAATAAAAACAGGAAAAATAAAACCTGGAATAAAGTAATAATAAAAGCCAGGTGTGGTGACACCTGTTGTCTCAGTGTTCAGGAGGGAGAGGCAGGAGCAATGAAAACTCAGGGCTAGAGCTGATGAGGTGCTCAGTGGATAAGGGCAGTTGTTGCCAAGTCTGACAGCCTGAATTCAACCCTAGGGACCCAAGTGGAAAAACAGACTCCTATGAACAGCCCTCTGACCTCTGCTGGTGTGCCAAGACATGCTCACATGTGCACACACACACACACACACACACACACACATGCTCTCTGTAAATAAAATAATTTTTAAATGAAATTTAAGATGGTCCTCAGCTATATAGCAAGTTTGAAACTAGCCTATGCTACATGAGAACTTGTTTCTAAAAAAAAAGAAAGAAAAATGAATGAATGAATGAATGAATGAATGAAAAAGGGAAAGAAAGAAGGAAGGAAGGAAAGAAAGAGAGAGAGAAAGAAGGGAGAGAAGAGGGAAGGGAAGGGGAGGGGAGGGGAGGGGAGGGGAGGAAACAGAAGGAAGGGGTGGGCCCCCTTTCACAGTACTTTATTCTTCAGAGAGACACAGGCCAATAGTTATACTAAGTTAACAAATAAATTGCATAGTTTTAAGGAGTAGAAAATCAGGAGTACAAGGAGACCATCTTAAGCAGTCTGCCAAGAAGTTCCTACCAGTAGAAGACAGGTGGAAAGGCTTTTCAGGGAAAAGGCAGCAGTGTGGCCCAGGCACAGTGGACAGCCCAGGTGTGGAAGCAGCAAGCCACGGGAATCAGAACAGGGCTTAGCCGGCCACAGAACAAGCTCAGATTTTCATCACCAGCCTGCACAGGAAGCCACTGGAGACGGTCAGGAAGGTACACAGTTTGAAAGATGATGCTGTCTGTTCTGTAAAAAATAAATTGTGGGTGGGCAGACTGGAAACAAAGAGACTTGTAAGAAATTATTGCTACTGCCCAGGGTAAGATGGTCATGCGCAGACGGAAACAGTCATAGGATATATTTTTGAAGAAATATGTTTTGTATCTTTAACTGTCATGCCAAAATTTTCCCTGATTATACATTATTTTATATTTTTCCTTATGTTTTCCTTTTTCCTTCCCCACTGAGACTGTGATGACCATAATTTATTTATAGAATTCCATGTGGGATTCTTAATACCCGTGGTTGACATTTGTGTGTCTCGCTTATGTTCTGGGAGCTACATTTGCTCTTAGGTAGACAAGAACTACAAAGTGTTCTTCTAAGAATGTAATCACAGACTACGACAATCTTATAAAGTAGCTCACAGGGACATTATTTCTTCCTTCTAACACATGAGCAAAGAGAAGCTCAGAGGGTTAAATGACTTGCCCATGGTCATTGAGCTAATCAAAGGACAAGCCCGGGACACAGACAAATTGTCCTACAGCAATCCTCAGTGACCCCTCTAAGCCCATGTGCAGTGGTGTCCAGGACAGCAGGTACTCCTGTGTGAGAGGGGCCAACACTTCCCCCAGGGTGAGGACAGCTGACTGTCTCCCAACATTTAATATACTGACTCAGCTATGTGCATAGTTAATGCGTTTTTCACCAAGCCAAAATGAGCGTGAGATTTATTATCTTATGTAAATTTCACCAAGAAACAAAGGTTAGTTAGAAAAGAGTAAGGTTTTAAGTATTTTGCATTTGGATAAATTAGTCATGATTCAATTGAAGAAATACTTTAGGTGCTAGAGAAATGACTCAGTGGTTAAGAGTGAGTACTGCACATACAGAGGACCTCAGCTCTATTCCCAGCACCACCTTAGACAGCTCAGCTTAGATAACTCCAGCTCCAGAGGGATCTAGTGCCCCCCGCTGGCCTCTGCAAGTACCTGCACTCATGTGCACATACCCATACACGTGATTAAAATGCCATACAAACAAAAACTTTAGTGGCTGAAGAGATGCCTCAGTGGTTAAAATGTACTGGTTTCCAGAGGACTCGGGTTCAATTCCCAGCACCCACACCATGGCTCACAACCATCTGTAACTCTAGTCCTAGAGTTCAGATTCAACATGTCCTCTTCTGGCCTCCTTGGGCATTAAATGCACATCACACTGCAGCTGGGGAGGTAAGAGGGGCAAAATGGAAGTATAAACGATAGATGTGCTCCATCACAGGGGTTGAGAGGATACTACGCATGCTCACTTTTGAAGTTCTGGGACTGAGATGGTAAGCAAGGTGTAGTATCTCTGCTCTCGTGGGCTTCTACCTTGGCCTTTTCTGGAATCTGCTTTCACTTAACAGCTGAATGTCTTTCATGCTTCTCCATGATTAGTGATCTCTGCTCGCCTCCTGGATGCTGAGCATGTGTGTGTGACTACATCACTCTACACTCTTGACTGTGCATGCAACACGACTGTGTCTCTCAAGCTCCTGTAATTTACCTGCCATATAGACTGTAACCTGAGACTGTGAGCAAAACAAACAAACAAACAAACAAACAATAAATAAATAAAAACCTGTTGCGCCCACCTTGGCAAGGAAGACACAACATGGTCGGATTCTTCTCAACAGTCTTTATTGCAGGAACGCCTCGATGCTGCTACGGGGACCCTGGGATAGGTTAAACCGCTGTCACCTAATTAGCATGTACCCGCTCGGGAGGGGTTGGCGCCAGACTCGGGCTTACGCCTGCGCAGTGGTGTTGTTTATGACAATGGCACACCTGAAACCGGCGCCATCTTAGAGTTGGCTTCCTACAAAAACCTGCTCACTGGATACTTACTAAGATTACCATCTTTGGTTGTCTCAACCTTGTGAAGAGGGTGACATGTCAATCAACTCTGTTTCCCAGGTAAGACATCATAGGCAGATGGAAGCTGCCTCTGCTGCTGAGTGTCAGAGTTGGTTCAGAGCCAGCAGCCTGGCCACTGAGGCCACATGCTCAGCCATTAGGCAGGGGAATAACCCCAGGTTTTTCAAATGAGGTTGTTATAATTCTAGGAATTTATCTAGAGGGAAAACACGACTATAGCAATACAGTCTGAAGGCAGATCCAGGGCCTTGGAAGAGGCCTGAGAAAGACCTGGGTTTTATCCGCTTCATAGTAAACCTGCCTTTGGCCTCAAGGTAATCATGTATGTCACTATCCAGTACTGTAAACATGAGCTCTGCTGTTAAAACACAGACTGTCCCAAGACCTGTAAGGGGGTGGAGGGAAAGGAACAAGAAAATAACCACTCAACCACTCAATGTGAAACCGTAGGTGGATGTTCTGCTGTTCTGGGTCAAGTCGGTGTGTGACTGTAGGTTTTTCCTATGTGCCAAGCTCTATGTTAGCCTGTAGGTTGTGCAAAAGTGGTGTGTGTGTGTGTGTATACAAATGGGGGCAGGGGCATGTATGCACGCATGCACACATCTCAGAGATTAGGCATCCAGCACCATGTAAATGCAAAAAGATAAAAACAATAACACCTACCCATGAGAAATTAAAAAAAACAAAAACAAAAACAAAACAAGAAACAACCAGGGACCAGAGAGACAGCTCAGAGGGTAAGGCTAAGCCTGACAACATGCCTTTGATCCATGGGGTCCCAAATTGGGGAGGCGGGGAAGGGAAAGAAAGTAAACTCCCTCAAGTTGTCTCTGGCCTACACACACACACACACACACACACACACACTCACACACTACTTAGTGCTCCTGAAGTCCTTGTCCTAAGTAGGCAGGTGTCAATACTGGCATCTTCCCTACTTCACAGATAAGAAACAACAATAAATCATGGAGCTGAATTCTGATTTGTCATTTTTCCCAGTGCTGGTAAGTGACCCTCAAGCTTTGCATGTGTTAGGCAATGCTCTCCTGAGCTTCATTCTCTCTATCTTATTTTGACACAAGATCCTGCTCGGTTATTTATCTCAGCCTTGAGGTCACTTGGCAGCCTAGCCACGCCTTATATGTCTTATCCTGCCTCAGCTTCCCACAGGAACTATGAGCATGGGTCAGTGAATCTAGCTCAAATGTATTCCTTCTTGGCTGAGAGAGAACTCTCTGACCTTAAACACTGAGACCTGCCTGCCTCTGCGTTCACAGTGCTAGGATTCATAGTGTGTGCTGCCACGCCTGGCCTCCGACAAGCTCATTCATCAGCCCCACCCTTAACTGCTCTACTCCTCCACTGCTTTGGGAACACTGAAGTTGGAAATAAAAACTAACCAGAGAGCTGAAGCTTCAAAATGGCTCCACCCAGGTTCCTTCACACAAAGCTTTCCCAGGCCTTCCTTCTCACCCCCCTTGGTGTTGCTGGAATAAATCACTCATCTCTTTCCTTAGACCACGGATTTCTTGACAAGAACCAAAAAAATATTTGAGGAATCAATAGCAATAAGTAAATACACGTAGGATCTGGTCAAGTGGTCTGTTGACTCCATGACAAGCAATTCATGCACTGTGGGTTTGAGGTACAACTTAACCGTGCAAATGGGATTTGAAAAGTGGTGAGAGAGAGAGAGAGAGAGAGGAAGGAAGGAGGAGGAGAAGTCAAGTGAGGGCAATTGAGAAAAACGACACAGGTAGGAAAGATCCTGGCATAACTGTATCAGGTTCCCGTTGCCACATATGATTTAAGACAACGCAAATTTGTTCTCTCAAATCTATGATATCAAAAGTCTAAAATCAAGATGCCAGCAAGGCTATGCTCATCCCAAAGGATCCCAGACAGGATCCCTCTTTGTTCTTAGCATCTCAGGGTTTCTGCATCCTTTGGCTGTGTCTCCATCTGTACATTACCCACTGTCTGGCTTTCACTGTTATATCTCCTGACTCTAACACTCCAGCCTCTATTACTGCTGTTGTTACTGTTATTATTACCATCACCATCATCATTATCTCCGCCACTACCACCACCATCATCCTACTGAACCTACTCAAAGATTTTGAGATGGTTTTCCCACCTCAAAATCCCTAACATAATTATATCTGGAAAGTGTCTTTTTGATGTAAGAAATCCCATTCTTAGACTCCTCAGGTTCTGAGGGACACCACATCTTTGGAAGGCCACTCTCCCACCTACACCAAAGGGAAGCAGGAAAAAGACAGTGGAGACTCTGGAGAGTTTCTGGCCCATGAAGTTAAGCCAAGTGGATGGAGGGTCCAGCCTGGGCTCTTTCTAAGGCAAGGTGTTTGGGCTTGTATAGTAGATAAGAAAACAATTGTGGCGTGTGGAAAGGGGGAAAGGACGTAAGAAAAGCATGCTTTTGGTGACTGCTGTTTGATAGAGTGGACATTTGGTTGACAGCATCTTCTTCAAATGGACAATACTAGCTTGTCGGTGCGTAAGGCTTTGTTTTCATATACTGTCAGCGTCTCAGAGACCATCACCTGTGTCCCTGACTCCAGCAGAGGTAGTACAATGCAGTGCTTGCGCAACCATGAGAGCCCTTGGATAGTGAGTGAGCCCACAATTTAATTCTGGTCTTTACTATATGATAATGATGCCCTGCCCATTTCATTTCCCCTTTCTCTAAAATGAAGCTGGTAGCGTGTGGACCTCAGAAACTTTGGTGAGTAGTGAAAGAAAGTTCTTACCAGGCAATCAACAAAGAAGAGCTATTTTCCTTAGAAACAAACCCCTTATTGGTGAAAGGACAATGAACTTGAAGTCAGCTGAAGGAAGGACTGACATACTCTCTGAAACTAAAAGAAGCGATTAAAGATAGAGTCTATAATAAGGTCTAGTACGTGCACTTATCCTTGCCTCCCAACCAGGAAACATTAAAGGTCTGCTTTAAAACTGTGCTGGAAAATCCCAACTCTCTGTTGTCCTCCATGTAATTTCCAATCAACCCTCATTATCATCCAAAGTCTGACCTCGTTCTGATGTCTGCACGAAAAACCAAACACAATCAATGCGTCCTTGCACTCAGTCTACATGGACAGGTTGGTGAACTTCAGTGGCTAAGGAAGCCCTGGCCAAGAGGTCTGAATTAACCTTCACTTTGTGCCCATTTCCAGGAAGAATGAGCAAACAGCGGCGGCTCCCTGGCCTCAGAGCCACTGCCTGGTGTCTGGCACCCAGAGGCTTCCCGGGCCGACCTTGTGGAGAAAGGCCAACAGGGAGAAAGCCACAGCCAAAGGAACACACAGAACCTGTTCCACGCGCAGACGCCAGAGCGGCAGCCATTGGCGTTCGGTGCGAGCCTGTCCAGCCGCCCTGTGCTCCATCACGCACACTACAATGAAATTCAAGGAGAGGGCTGTGAAGCAATCCTTCCCGGTCCTGAAAATCACAGCGCGCTGCTGGAAGCGATGCTAAACCCTTTGCAGCACACCCGGGCACATTCATCAGAGAGGCAGCTGAGCCAATTGAGGTGACTGTGCTGTCCGTTTGCCTTCCCAGAGATGCTCAAAACCAAACCGAACTGGCAGCGAGCTGGCTTCGCGGGTCCACGCGGGACAGCAGCCAGGCCAGGCGTCCAGTGACAGAGCAGGTTGGCCGCCCAGCCTCCCAATTCACTGGCTCCTCTGGCGACGCAGAGCATAGTTCTGAGGGATAAAAGGAGATCTCAAGCAGAAAAGGAGATTACAAATCAGAATGATTCAACAACAATAACCGAAAAAATAAACCCTGGCAGGCACGGCACTGGGGCCTGGTGAATGCCAGGTTGGCCCCCTTGGCTCGTGCTCCCACCAGTAGCAAAGCGAATTACCACCGAGTTTCCTAAATCCTAAGGGCTCTGACCGCAGGATAGCAAACTGCATTTCAATGTGAAAAGCTGTTGCTGACTGAGCCAGGCTGGCAGGCCTGAAAACACCTTTTACTTACAAAAAAACATGTTTGGAAAATGCAGCTGTTTGCCTGCTAAGTTATACTACTTTGTAACAGACAGGAAGGAAAACAACAACCTCATACCAATAAATTCCATCCATCTTTCCCACTCAACACGATAGCTGGTCTCTTCATAATCTTTCAGCTCTTCTTTTAAAAATCAGAGAGATTAAAGGGAAAAGATTTTTATCTGTTACTGTTTGGTTACCCTTAAAGGTAGCTTTAAAAACAACACTAAAAATATATTTTTTAAAAAGGTCAAAATCAGGATGGGCTTGGATAGTTATGTCCAGTAATGTGAGTTATTTCCCTTCTCTACCCAGTTACCTTTTCCCCCCATTTAGCCTGTTTTTTACAGTTCAATAAATATTTTTCCAAGCCCCACTTGCCAAACAAAAGAGTTTAGCTTCAGTATTATCCTCTGACAAATATCCTTATGGTCTCAGCACATGTGAAAGCCATTGATAAACAAATTAAAATTCTGTCCCAGCACAGAGCTCAGCTGGCCCATTTTATCTTGCAGTATGGGTTTGTAAAGGTCTGGGTGTCTGTCATCCTCCCCTAACCTTGTCTTTGTCAAAGGGGTACAAAAGCCTGCCCGCTCGGGGCCCTTACGATACTGATTAGCGTGAGTGACAAAGTGGGACTGCAAGTCCACTCAGCCTTTCATAATAAATCTATCAAAGAGTAATAGAATTCCATCAATCGTGCCTCATCCCCGAGGGTCGCCGGGCTGGGATGGAGAGTGTGTTCCGTTGGGATTGTACAACTGTTATTATTCAATTACGCTCTTTTCTTCCTAGTTAAAGACCATGATATCATTATCACTTAATGAATACATATAATTGGATCTGGACTCTGTGTTTGGCTGATGAATACCGCTCACTATTCATTCAGTCTCAGCTCATCTTCTGACCATTTATTATAGACTTTTGGCTGAAAACCATGATGACAAAGGGAATTTGAAATTAGCTGCGATTTTATTCAATGCTCAGTTAGGCACAAAGACAAAATAAAATTTTGATGCTTAAATGAGTTGCGAATGGATTAAGAAGTTTTGCCTAACTCAGCAGTATCTGATTTACACATACTGAATACACACACACACACACACACACACACACACACTACACACACAGTTAGTACAAAACTATCTTAAACAATCAAACAACTCCTAAAAAGTAAGTTTTTTTTTAAACAACCCTCTAACACTTTTCAGGGAAGATTTACTATTTTAATGTCATTAAAAAAACAGATTAGCTGTGAAGTTGCCCCCATGCCCCCCCCCCCCACACACATACACTCACACATTAAAACCTTTGCTTTCAAACCTACCTAACAAACACAATTTTATGATTAAATAACATTTAAATTTGACCAAGCTAAAGCGCTTGCACCATAGTCTATTTATTATACCCAATATCAAGTCCATCATTAAGTTTCATCATACAATGTGCCCCCAAAGGAAACTAGCCCTCCTATTCATATTGTTGGGAGTAAATGTAGCATACCTCCTTTGGATCACTGGTGAACAGGCTACCTCATTAATCCTAGTTAGTACATGCTGCCGGGCATGTGGAGCCGCCAAATCCAGATGCTCCCCACAGAGGCTCTCCAGGCAGTTAGGGAACCACGGAGCACCACCTCAAGCCTTCCATACATCACTTCAAATTAAATTTACATTAAGTGCTACTCCATCAGAGCTGAGAGAAGCTGACATCTTTGGAAAATGCAGATGATAATCCATTAAATCCTATTATATACATGTCTTCTAATTTTACTTAAGTCCATGCATACCGAAGTATGAGTTTGTGTTAAAAATTAAAGACCCTTTTACTAGAACAAAAGACTTTATGAACTGTTGACTTTCGGAGGTTTCATTACAGGGGCAGGCTAGTCTATCAAGGCAAGTAGGCTTTTTTCTGTACAAATTCTAGTTAAATATTTCTTGTGAGGACTTGTATTGGGGTTTGTTTTTAAGTCTTCTCTCCCCTCCTGCCCCTCAGGCCCTCTCAATAGCATGATCTTTTTCATCCTCTATTCATGGTCTTGGTAATGTCTGCATTAAACATTATGAATGAGCCGGTGGAACGTGCATTGTCTCTTTTTGCTATTAAGAAAATATTTGCTGGCAGCTTCCAAACTGGCAGCCAGGAGAAGTGGCTGTAAAATCACCACAGTGAAAAGGTAAGGTTTAATTAGTCCATTATCACGTATGTTAATCCCTTTATATTTTCATAGTCCTTAGTCACAGCTACTTTTACTTTGATGAGTCTCTGCTAATTTCCTAGCAGTGATCTTCCTGGGGTTGATCCTAAGCACTGCAGTGTTTGTGTGTGGTGGCAGCATCCCGTGCTGACGTTTCTGTGGGATTTGTTTTTGTGCTGCTTAAAGCTGGAAACAATTGGAAATTGGGACATATTCAGAAGAATGAGGAAATAGGTGATGGTTTCTGATGAAAGAGCTATCACAAAGCCAGAAGACATCTACCAAGAAATAACACATAGCACACACATATACACATGCACACCATACCACATACAAACTGTACACAAACACACACACTCCACATTTTAAAAAAAGCACACAACATGTGAACACACATAATTTTAACGCGATTTATCAGACCCTTTATATTTTAATCAAAGTTAGGTTTTTCTACGCTGGATTTTTACACATTAAAGCAGTTTTCAGGCTGTGCCATTGTCTGTGTCTGTATTTCAATAAGCGTTCTTCCTGGGTGAGAATAAGACCCTGTCACTCCACCCAACCAGAATCTCCTTTTCCATCTGTCACCTCACTCAGGTAATATTCATTTCTCTGTTGGCTTCTACTAGCAACATTAAATTATTTTACAGGTACCAGGCACCAGCTTCATCAAAATTTACTTGTTGCACAATTCTTCAACGTACGTACACACACACACACACACACACACACACACACACACACATATGATTTGACTACTTACTTTATCATAACAAACTGAGTCCCCATGGAATGGAATAAGAAGTGACCACATCAAAAGCTGTGTACACACAAGGCCCTCTGTAAGTGGTCATGTTTTTGTGTTACAAAGAGACCTTTCCTAAAAGAGGTCAGGTTAATTTAGTGCAACTCTTACTTTAACATCTTTAGACATTTGCTTTTTTTGTTAACTATCATGACCTTTACCCTTTGAGCTTAGGGTACCAGCTAACCACACATGTGTTTAGGCACAAAAGAACGATCGTTAGGCTGACACCCTAGATCCAAACCCATATAAAAACCTAAAGTGGCAGCATTCTTATTATCATTCAGTGATCAGTAAACTATGTTATAGTACAAAGGCCATATGAAAGCCAGTATGGGGATTTCATATAGAGTCTTATAGAGTATACCAACCTCACCATAATCCACTCTCCTTGCTGTAGACATTTCTTTCAATGGTTTCCAAATCCCTGTCACAAGGGGTGAATGGCAGATCACTGGCAAGATTCACACAGCTGCACTCAGAGGATAGTTTTCAGGGATCAGTTCTTTCCCTCTGCCACATGGGTCCTGGGAATTGAACCTCAGGCTTGGTCAGGCTCAGCTGAAAGCACCTTAATCCACAGAGCCATTTCCCCAGCCGCCTTGATTTTCCTTCTTGTCCCATAAGATTCCAGACACATAAATACATCTCTTTCTTTTCTCCTTCCTTCCTTCCTTCCTTCCTTCCTTCCTTCCTTCCTTCCTTCCTTCCTTTCTCTCTTTCTCTCTTTCTCTCTTTCTCTTTCTCTTTCTCTCTTTCTTTCTCTCTGTTTGTTTTGGGTTTTTTGGTTTGGTTTGGTTTGGTTTTTTGAATTTTTTTAAGACAGGGTTTCTCTGTGTAGCCCTGGCTGTTCTGGAACTCACTCCATAGACCAGGCTGGCCTCACACTCAGAGATCCCCCTGCCTCTGCCTCCAGAGTGCTGGGATTAGAGGCATGTGTTTTCTTTTTTCTTAATCTAATTTAAGCCCTCATTTCCCCCCACCTTTGTTGCTATCTAAGCCTTCTGTCGTCATGCTTCTACGATGCTTCTACTCTTTCTTCAAAAAGTAGACCTTCAAAAAAATTCACATACATGGAAACGCACAAGAGAGCTAGGCATGGTGGCAGGCACCTATAATGCAGATGTTTGGGAGTCTGTGGCAGGAAGAGTGTGAACTGGAGTCTCTCTGGGGCTAAATGGTGAGTTGCCAGTTAGTGGGAGCTACAGAACAACTCAAGTTGACCAACCAAACAACCCCAAAGACAGTGCCCACCTCTTAGCTTTTAGAAAGAGTAACACTTTGTTGTATTTGCTTCAGCCTTGTCTTTTTGGGGGGTACTGGGCCTCAAACTCCAGATCTCACACACATTTTACTCTTGCAGCTCCCCCACCCCACCCCACCCTGCAATGAACAAAACAAAAAGGCAGGGATGGCACCACCTCTACAGTCCCAGTTCTTGGGAGGTGGAAGTAGAAAGATCTCAAGTTAAGGCATCCTGTGCTATATAGCAAGAACTTGTTGGAAAAATAGTTGAATAACATAAAGGACACTATAGAGGTTTGTTAGGCTCACCATTTTGGAGGGGATAAACCTTTAACATCAGGCAATCCCAGCTCCTGGGTCTCTTTATGGCACCCTGTTCTGCATCATCTGCCCGTTTGTCATATCCCGGTGGGTGTGTCCATCTAGAGGGAGATCACACGAGACAAGAAGCCAGAGACCAAGTCACCCTTAGCCTCCGTCTAGCAGCTCTCTCCCGAGATTCCTGTATGGCTAGCTAATGCTTAGGGGCAAGATTCTCCTCCACTAAGAGCTTGCCCGGAGCCCTGCGTCTGACAGCTTCCATCCCCTTGCCAGGAGCAACACTGGGCAGATAAATAAAGCAAAGGGAAACTGAGTGGGGTGGCACATGAAACTCCAGTATCGGGAAGCTGAGGCAGAAGGATTTTTAGTTAAAGGCTAGGTTGGGCTACGCAGTAAAACTGTCTGGGGGAAAAAATCAAAACTAAGTGATAGCCAAAGCAGAAGAAAGCTTGGTTCCAGACAACTTGGGGTAGCAAAACTACAGAAAAGCTTGGTGAGAAAAAAAAAAAAGCAAACTCATTTCCTTCAGCCTTCTTGCCTCTTCACCATGTCTACCCTAACGACCCTGCTGAGATAGCTCCACCCAGGAAGATTTGACTTTTTTTCAAGCTCACCCAGTCTATTCCTGTTGCTTGCATGAAAATAGTGCCTTCTTTGTTTACTTTCTCTCTCACCAACAAACTACATAGAGGCAGAGCTGTGCCTACCTTGGTAATTTCTACGACACACATCGTCAGAGCCTACAAAGTGCCTGGTATGTCTAAGTACGCAATAATTATTCATTGACTGACTGAATGGATCAACAGAAGGGGGCAACTCCTAATTAATTACTACCATTTTTAAACTGTTGGTAAACAGAGACAATCTGTGGTCATAATCACCAGGATCTAAACAAACCACCTAGTATCTTTTGTGTATGGGCATGCGTATGTGCGAGTGTGCTAGTGTGTTAGAGTGTGTATGTGTATGAGTGTGTGTGTGTGTATGTATGAGTGAGTGTGTTTGAGTGTGTATGTGTATGAGTGTGTGTATGTATGAGTATGTGTGTGTATGTATGAGTGTGTGTGTGTGTGTGTGTGTGTGTGTGTGTGTGTGTGTGTGCCTATGAAGGTCAGAAGATAATGTCAGGAGCTGGTCCTCACCTTCCATCTTGTTTGAGAGAGTCTCTTGATGCTCACCCCAAGTAAGCCAAGCTATCTGCCCCAGGAGCTTCTGGGGAATTTTCCTGCCTCAGATTCCCATCTCACCATGGGAGCAACTGGATTCTAGCAATCTTACATAGGTTCTAGGGATCTGAACTCAGATCTTCAAGATTCCATGGCAAGTGCTTAATTCCAGCCATCTCTTCAGCCCAATACATTTTTTTTCCATTTTTTATTAGGTATTTAGCTCATTTACATTTCCAATGCTATACCAAAAGTCCCCCATACCCACCCACCCCCACTCCCCTACCCACCCACTCCCCCTTTTTGGCCCTGGCGTTCCCCTGTACTGGGGCATATAAAGTTTGCGTGTCCAATGGGCCTCTCTTTCCAGTAATGGCCGACTAGGCCATCTTTTGATACATATGCAGCTAGAGTCAAGAGCTCTGGGGTACTGGTTAGTCCAATACATTTTTTAAAAAATGAGATGGCAAATGATTTTTGGTGATGTAATGGTTAGCACTGCTGCCTTCCAAATGTAAGACAGAACACAGTCTCGAACACTCTCTTGAAATAAAAGTCAATGATAAAAGTTCATCACAGATATGGTAACTTATCAGCCCAGCACTCAAGAGGCTGAAGCAGGAGGATCCTTTGAGTTCAGGACTAACCTGGGCTACACATTGAGATACTTCTTTAAAACAACAACAACAAAATCCTCTCCACCTGAAACAGAAGCTCAATCATAAATTATTTCACTTAAAAACGTATTTCAAATTTAGGGATTGGAAATGAAATTGAGTTGGAAGATCGATTCCCTGCCAGGCATGAAGCTCTGGGTTCCATCTACATGAAGTGGATGTGGCAGAGCAGACCTGTAATCCCAACACTCAACAGAAGAAGACAGGAAGATCAAACGTTCAAGGCCATACTCAGTGATACAGCAAGTTCAAGGCCAGGGAAGGAAATATGAGATTCTACTTTAAATGAACAAATAAATACAGATTTAAAAGTCTAGAATCTATATGTGTTGGAGAAAAAGAAAAACAGGAAAACTCTTGTAGACACTAGATATGAAATGATGAAAGAAAGGAAGAACTTTAATCTTCATTTGGTTTAGTTTGGGGAATTTTTGATTTGGGAGATGAGATTAGTTGGTTTTTAATTTTGATGTTGTCTGCTTTGGCTTTTTCTCAGGGAATTCTTCGTGTGTGCATGTGAGTGCATGTGTGTGCAAGTACATATGGAGACCTGTTGGTAATCTCAGATGTCCTCCATAGGCGCCAATCATCTTTTCTCTAAAACCAGGTCTCTTTCTGGTCTGGAACTTATCAAGTAGACTAGGGTGGCTCTCCAGCAAACCTTGGGAGTCCTCTTGTCTCTGCCTGCACAGTGCTGGGGTTATAAGCACATACAACCATGTCAAGAGTGCATCATATCCCTTGAAGCTATAGTGACAGGCATTGTAATTGAACCTGGATCCTCTGGAAGAGCAGTAAATGCCCTTAACCATGGAACCTTCTCCCAAGCTTCCTGTCTCATTTTTCTGAGTCCTAGAAAAATTTCAGTCTAGCAGAAAGCTGTGTCCTGAAGAGGAAGCTCACCCATCAGATGTGTTGGATGAGCTAAGTGACCCTAAGCCTCCATTTTCCTCCGAAACATGGAACCATTTTGAAATGGCTGCCAGGACAGTGCTAGAAACTGACATTAGCTTTACTTGTTGTGCTGACAAATGAGGTTTCAGCATCCACCATATGCTCAACCAGGAAGGAGGTGAGGACTGATTAAGCATGGTCTATGATTTCCGAAAACATCCAATCCAGATGAAGAAACATGATATAAAGACAGAATACACTAAATAGCCTCGCAAACTGGACCAGCTACAAAGTCTGAGAATTAAAAACAAAAACAAGGAGGAGACAGAGAGCATCCCAGGGGTCAGAGGAGAGGGCTGTACTACTAGGCTGATGCAATCCCTGTAAGCTGGACCTCGAGAATGCAAAGGAATTATATAGATACAAAAGGAAGAACATACCTGTATTAATTTCTGGGAAGCAAAGGCAGGCAGAGGCTCTGAGTTCCTAACCTGCCTGCATAGCAAGTCCCTAGCCAGCCAGGACTATGTAGTGAGAGCCTGTCTCAGGCAAAACAAACCAATCTGAAAGAGGAGATGACACTGAAGATTGCCTGTGATACCCCACAATTGTATGCCCCCAGAAAAGCCTTATATTTATTGTCAGCGTGCATAAATATTTTGTATACCTTCATTTTCAGTGGACACACACGATAGGCACTCTCCAGTGAGACTTTCAGTAGACATCTGTAGTGAAGGACACACACAAGCAGTTTTATACACCCAGAAAAAGGCAAAAGGCACTTTGACCATTTTCAAGCAGGTAGCACTCCAAATGACTGTAGTGAAAGAGGCAGCCCTAAAATCAATCAGGTACCTAAGAAACACAAGCTGCCTCTGGGACACAATGCTCAAGTGAACTCTCCGGGAGAGACTGCCTCATCCACGGCAGCAGCATATCTTCAAGCGCTGGACTGATTTACGCTCCAGTGTCCTCCAAGACGCCATAACTTTAGGGCATCTACATAAATATGTCTTGTGACATACACGTACGGCTGCATGAGTATAATGTAGCTGACAACATCATATGCATTTCTAAATAGGCTGAGAAGACTAATATTTGCATATGGAAGTAAAGGAGATAGAAATTTCACCCTATATTAAAAGTGGATTGTCACATGTCATTGGGGTTCCTAAAACAAGTTCCCAAACCTATGTCTTTGTTCCTTTTGAACAGGATATTGCTAGATTAAATTTATGCCCAGAAGTTATTTCTTCTCGCCTGCAAAAGGACTCATATAAGTAATATAATGTGTATTTTGAAATTATTATGATGTTGAGTCACACCACTCAGGTACATATCTAAAAGATCAGCAGAACCAAGTGGCAATTACCAAGCTTCCCCCAGAAAACCAGAAAGACATAGTGACTGTTTTTGCTGGGGGAGAGCCAGAATTAGCTTGTGGTAAGGAACCAGAGTTTGGGGATATTAAGCAATTACCTTCATATTTGCGGCTTTATAGAGTGGTGGGGATCTTGCATGTCAGTATTGTGCACAAAGACCGAGCACATTTCCTTCTACCCTACATCTCATGGAATTCATTCAGGAGTTTGTGTCCTCTTTTAGATAGATAGATAGATAGATAGATAGATAGATAGATAGATAGATAGATAGATAGATAGATAGATAGATAGGTGATAAATAGGTAAATATGATAGGTAGATAGATAGATGATAAATAGGTAAATATGACAGATAGATAGATAGATAGATAGATAGATAGATAGATAGATAGATAGATAGATAGATAGATAGATGGATGGATGGATGGATGGATGGATGGATGGATGGATGAATGAATGGATGGATGATAGAAATGTACTTATTTTTATTGTGTTCAGTGTTTTGCCGACATGTATGTCTATGTACCACTTAAATGCAGTATCTATGGAGGGCAGAAGATGCTATCAGATCCCCTGGAGTTGAGATTACAGATGAGTATTAGCTAATAATTGGGTGCCAGGAACTGAAACTGGGTCCTCTATATGAATAGCATCTGCTCTCAATTGCTGAGTCACCTCTTTACCCCCCTTTTTGTTTGTTTTTATTTTAGTTTTTTGAGACAAAGCTTCTCTGTGTGGCTCTGGCTGTCCTGGAACTTGCTCTGTAGACCGGGCTGATCTCAAACTCACTTGCCTTGACCTCCCAAGTGCTGGGTTTAAAGGTGTGCACTACCACGTCCTGGCACCAATCTTTATTTTTTAATGTATATTAGTGTTCTTCCTGCATGCATGTAAGTGTACCATGCACATACCTGATGCCCTCAGAGTCTAGAAGAGGTCAACAAATCCCTTGGACTAGAGTTAAAGGTGGTTGTGAGCTGCCATGCAAGGGCTGGGGACTGAACTTGGGGTCATCAACAAGAGCACCAACAGTCTTAACCACTTAGGCATTTCTTCTCCAGCCCTCTGTGTGCCCTCTTAAAACACGTTTATAAGCATCTTTCTGAATTCTATGTCTAAAAACTCATCGCAGTCCTTCTCACTGGGGGTCATTACTGTAATGTAAAGGCAATATAATAGGACTGGTAATGTTTGGAGGAGATATATTGATTTGGTTTGTCGGATCTATGTGTTTTTGCACTGGGACATGAGTATCTAGATCATTTGAAGAGATCATTGTTAAGTCCACATGTTTTCAATGTTCAGGAGAAATTAGGTTGCAATAGGGATTGGCATGTCATTTCCTCTGTTAGATTTGTGCTCAGGCCATCAGACTCTGTCCCCAGTCTTCCTCTGACAGTAGAATGCTTTTTTTTTTTCCTTCTCATTTTCCTTGTATGGAAATGGCAGTGATAATTAAGTACAAAACAATCACCTCTTAAGTTCCAATCACTTTGGAACTGGTGATACCAGATATACTGAAGTATCAGTAATCGTGGATATGAAAGTTGATAGCAAGAAAGTAAAAGGCATACATATTAGAAGGAAGGAAGGGTAGGTGCTAAAAGAGTGTGATGGGTCTTGGGAGGGAGCCAGGATGTAAGGGAGCTGGAATGGAGAGGAGATGCGATAACAGAGTGCATAGGCTAGTGTCATCTCTCAGAAGGCTGAGGCAGAGAGATCCTGCAAACCAGGGCAGGCTATATTCCTTGGGTGAGGGGAAAGAAGCAGTGGGGGTTAGAAACTGGGGAAGATGAAGATGGCCTGAAACATGGCATTGGGTATTCAATAAAGAAGGAAGAGATGTGGTTGGTATGGAGAGCGAGGTAGCAACAGCGAGTGACAGCTGCCTGACTGCTGGATTCCCATCAGGGTTCAGCTCCCCTGCTGTGCACCGCACCGCTGCCCTTTCAACCCTCCCAAACTCTGTACTCCTGTAGAAGGGCGATTGGTTTAGTTTGCTTTTCTGTTTCTGTGATGAAACACTCTGGGCAAATGAAAAGTGAGGAAGGAAGAGTTTATTCACCTTACAAGTTAGAGTCCATCATGGAGGGAAGTCAGAACAAGAACACAAATAGAAACCAGTCTGTTCCCAGAGTCACAGTCTGTTACCTTTCTTATATGGACAGGGCCCATCTGCCCAGAGGTGGTACCCGCCCACAGTGGGCTGGGCCCTCCTCCAGCAATCAACAATCAAAGCAGTGCCCTACTGACATGCTACTGGCCAACTGATGGACAGAAGTCCTCAACTGAAGCCCCCTCTTCCCAAGTGTGCCAAGTGGACAGCCAAGATTAGACATTACAGTGCAGTTTGCTGAATATTAACTATATCTCCTTAAGTTTATATAGAACCTCCTCCCTTTTTTGAGACAGGTTTTCATTTAGCCCATGCTAAGGATGATACTGGGATTATAAGTGTGTTCCACCATGCTAACCCACCATCGTGATTGGTTGGTTGTTGGTTTGTTCTGAGACAGGGTCTCACAAACCACAGACTAGTCTCTGATTAAGATTACTTCAAATAGTTGTTCTTCCTGACCCATCTCCTGATCGCTGGGATTGCAAGCATACATCCCTAGGCCTAGTTTATGCAGTTCTAAGAACCGAATCTAGAACTTCACACTTGGCAGCAAGCATCATAGTATATCGGCACAGATTCCCAACCCCTTAATTCTTGCCATGGCTAAAAAACTGTCCTTATTCTGGCTTCACCTCTTTCTGCTCTCTCCATGCCTGCCTGGCTCCAACCTCCTCACTTCTCTCAGCACCTCTGTACTTGGCACTTCTGTCTGGAATGTTTTCCTCTATCTACAGCTCTGTGCTGTAGAATCCTTCCATGGAAATCCTTTCTGCTCACAGTAAATAAACTCTAAGGCAATAATGCAATCCCTGAAATCCCAAGCTCACTTGCTCAGGTTCGTTTTCTCAAGGCTATTTTTCACCATGTAATTTCTCATTTTTAAAATCTCCTTATAATCTATTTCTCAATAGAAACTGCACAGGGACAGAAGTGGTTTATCTGGTCCAGCTGGCCCAATGGCTCAGATAAAGTCACTTGCCATCACATCTGGCAGCCTGACCTTAGTCCCAGGACCCCACATAGGGGAAAACAAGAACCAACTCCTGACTGTTGTCTTCTCACCTCCATATCCCCCAACCCAAAATAAATAAATGTAATTTTTTAAAGTGAGGTTTTCCATTTTATTGGCTATGATTGCTCTGTCTTTTACACCTTTGTGTTATAAAGCTTGTTTGGGTTTTAGCACTGTCTTCTCAAAGTTTGGCCCTTAGAATGCCTGGATCTTAGCACTAGTAGCAATTTAATTAATGTTATTTCAGTGCATAAATTGAAGCACATTTGGTGATGATTAATAGCTTTAATATATTTTATAGTGTTCTTAAAGTAGTTTTAATAATAAAGCAATTAGCTCTAATAAGGTGTTTGGAAAATCTCTCGAAATAATCACATAAATATTCTACCCATATTCTGAAGACCATGTTTAGAAAACAGTCATAAGAACATGATTTTGTGCTAGTCTTAAGACTCATCCAAGACCCACCTATCAAATGCTCAAAAAGTTAGCCAAAGGAATTCTGCAGACCAAAAGCTGGGCACGGTGGTGCATGCCCTTAATTCTAGCACTTGGGAGGCAAAGGCAGATGCTGTGAGTTCAAGCCCAGCCCTGTTTACATAGTTAGTTCAAGGACAGGCAGAACTGTGACAGAGTGAAGCCCTGTCTCAAAAAACAAAAGAAAACAAAATAGAAATTCTGAAGATCACCATAGTAAGACTTTAGAGAGGAACCTAGCTTACTCCCCCAGGAGACTAAAAGATAAAATCCTACAAATAAACAAAGAATGGATTGTGTATTCGACTCCTACTGACGCTAGCGGGGACTGCACACAGACAAGTGGAAATGAGAATATATTTCTAAATGTGTAGACCAGGCACTTGGAAGGCAAAGGCAGATGGACCTTTGAGTTTGAGGATAGCCTAGTCTAAATAGTGAGTTCTAGACCACCTAGAGCTACATAGAGAACATTATCTAAAACACACACACACACCAAAACAAACAAAGTGCAAACAAGGAATATGCATAGATAGCATAATTCCAATGTTCCAATGTCTGGAAAACAAAACCCAGAAAGCAAGTGGACCTCTATACCAGCAGACTAAGCTGCTAACTGACTGGCCTACCTTACCACAGTATGTCTGCAGCTTTCCAACCACCACAGTATGTCTGCAGCTTTCCAACCACCACAGTACATCTGAAGCTTTTCAACCAAAAGAGTGTCCATAACTCTACAACCTCATAGTTCAACCACCATAGTATGTCTACAGCTTTCCAACCACAGTAGGCCTGCAGCTTCCCAAGCTCCTGAGGGGAGGGCAGCAGATGCTGGGGAACTGCAGCCACCCTTGTCAAGTACAGAGGTCTCTCTGCTTTCAGAACCACAGGAAGGACAGGCAGGCAGTAGAGGAGCCCTGTCTGGTGACATAGAGAACTTGTGGAGAATTCTTTTGTCTCCTGTTCCTTTCACTTGGCAGTCACTTCTACTGGGAATAGGACTTCTGAATTTAAGAATTTTGAACAAAAACCAAATAATTTGTTCTTCAAGAGGCTGTCTAGAAAGCCAATTGACTGACAACATGGATCAAACAAACAAATCAGCCTGAGAGAATCATGTAGCATTTTCAGAAATCCAAATCTCCTATATAGGGAATATAATATATAATTTCAAGATTATGTAACAATAATCATTGTCTTTTTGTTTATTTTTAAATTTGGGCAGCTGTATGTACATTGGGATGTACATGTGTGTGTGTGTGTGTGTGTGTGTGTGTGTGTGTGTGTGTGTGTGTGTGTGTGTAGGACATTGGGTGTCTTCCTTAATTGTGCTCCTACTTTTTTTGTTTGTTTATATAACTGTTTAAATTTTATTTAAATACATTGTGGACAGCATCCTATGAATAGCTATTTATGACAGCCTCTCATAGGTAGATCATCTTCTCTTTAAAAATTACTTTTATCATACTTACATTTGTATTTAATATACTTTTATCATACTCCTCCATTAGGGTGAGTGTGATATCTTATCCCTCTCCTACTTCCTCTAAACCCCCTACTTATTCCTAGGTCACTCCCTTCTGCTCTCACTGAATTTAATTAGGATTGCTTGCATGAGTATAGACAACTTAACACAGTGACTACACCAAGGGCTGGGGGGTTGATTCCCCCTTCCACAGCAAGCACGACCTGCCAAGAGCTCTTCAGCTGCAGGGTTGTCTCATGAGCTTCTCCCGTCCGTCCGTGATGGACTATTAACCGGCTTGATCTTAGGCGGGCATTGTGCATGTGACCACAGCTGCTTGAAGTTCCTCAGTGCAATGTCCATGTCAGCGTATTCCTCCCTATTCTCTGGCTCTCTTGTGTGCTTCTACCATCTCTTCTAAGATGTTCCTGAGGAACATCATGGAGGGGATGAAATAATGTATTCCACTTATGGCTGAGCATTCAATAGTCGTGTGTTCTTAGCACTTCAACCAGTTAGGAGTCTGCATTAACCAATATTCACTCTAAAAGGAAGCAATAATAATCTGTGGTCATAAACATAAATATTTGGAAGGCATTTAATAATACATTTATTTAGCAAAAGAGCAGTAGTGGGTTTCTTACTAGGGCTTATGGCCTCTGCAACCTTGGGCTTTTAATTGTTTAAAATCCATCCTGTGGAAAGGACCTTGTCTTAGTCAGGGTTTCTATTCCTGCACAAACATCATGACCAAAAAACAAGTTGGGGAGGAAAGGGTTTTATTCGGCTTACACTTCCATACTGCTGTTCATCACCAAGGAAGTCAGGACTGGAACTCAAGCAGGTCAGGAAGCAGGAGCTGATGCAGAGGCCATGGAGGGATGTTACTTACTGGCTTGTTTCCCCTGGCTTGCTCAGCCTGCTCTCTTATAGAACCCAAGACTACCAGCCCAGAGATGGTACCACCCACAAGGGGCCCTCCCACCCTTGATCACTAATTGAGAAAATGCCCCACAGTTAGATCTCATGGAGGCATTTCCTCAACTGAACTCCTTTCTCTGTGATAGCCTCAGCTTGTGTCAAGTTGACACACAAAACCAGCCAGTACAGACCTCAAGTCCAATCAGGTGATTGGTAGCCTTACAACAGTAATGCCACGATTGCACAGTGAACACATCTTACCTAGCATACCTGGGTTCTAGCAGGCAGTATACACCACTGGGAAAGGCTCTTCTTACCCAGAAGCCTGCAGAGCACCTTCTGGTACTGTGACAGCTAGTCAACTGGAAGGATGATTCCAGGGGAGGAACAGCTTGATTTCTTTATGTCTGCAACCAAAGTTCCAGATTATTTTTGAAGCAGGTTCTCTTATCAAATCTGAAGCTCATCAGTTTGGCTGTTCAGCAACCCTGCCTCAGCCTTCCCAGTGCGGGGATTCCTTCCATGTCTACACCAACATGTTTGCATTCTTTCATGGGTTCTGGGGATCCAAAGCTTAGGTTTTTAACAGCAAATATCTCCCCAGCCCCCATCATTACTAATTCTCTGTAGACTCATCCCAATTCTAACAAGACAGCCTTAGTGTCCCTGTAGCAAATTTACCTCACATTTAATCCCAGCAAAACCAGCAAAATTCTGTACTTAATAGAACCCACTGAAAGTTATTGAGTCTTGAATTTTACAATATGGAGTCAAGTTTCACATGGCCACAATTTTCTCTACTGGAAAAATGAGAGGCAATAATCTTTGCTTTACTCATCTCTTAGAATTACTAAGATACTCAAATTAGGACTTAATGGAATCACTTGAAGCTGGGCGTGGTGGCTCACTCCTGTACAGCCAGCACTCAGAGAGCTGGGCGAGTGAAGAGAACAAATCACCGCGAGTTCCAGGCCAGCCTTGGTTAAAGAGTGAGAATGTCTATCTCAGAACAAAACAACACCATTTGAAGCACAAACAGTAGTTCTCGTGCTCAATAATAAATACTTTCCAGAATTAAACATATGTGCCACCCCATAAAATCTTCAAAAATAGACTCTTTTACTAAAAAACAACTTAATCTCCAAGGTTTTATAATTTACTTTCCTTGGGCCAGCGAAGCAGCTCAGTGGGTAAAGGGGCTTGCCCCCAAATCTGACGCCCTGAGTTCAATCCCCAGAGTATACATTGATGGAAGAGAGAGCTGATGCCACAGGTTGACATCTGACCTCTGCACTAGTGTAATGGCACACCTGTGTACACTCGTGTGCACAGACACACACACACACACAAATAAATAAACAAGCAAACATTAAAAGTATTCCCCTTCCTTTCTCCACTAATCCCCAGCTCATTCATACACTAATATTGGGAGTCATGTGGTTTCATTTTTGTCTTGCTCTGAACTGTTATCTGCTATGTGGTAGGTGTGGTGGGAGCTGGGGCAACGTCACTGAACGAGACCCCTGGCACATCCTCTCCATAAACAGCCCAGTCAAACCCAAAGAGTGCTGTCACTCATAACCTGCATCCATGCGCTTGCCTTCTTCATCTCCACTGCTCCAACCCTGGTCCAGCAGCAGCAGCATCCCTAGTGTAGATTTACTACTGCCCGCTAATTGGATTTCTCTCATTCCCCTCTAGGCCCTTGAAGTAATCTTTCCAAAGGCCACATCTCTTCTGCCACCCGCCATGCTGAAAATCCATTAGTGACTTCCAGCTGTTCTAGAGACAAAGGCCGGGCTCTTTAATATGGCCTATGCTACAAGAGCCTGCTCTTTAGGGCCCTGCCCACTTCTCCAGCCTTCTCAGTGCTCTTTTTTCTCTGTGCCACGTCCCTTTCTTTCAAGCTCTTTGTAAGTAGCATGTCCTCCCTGCCACAGGATCTTTGAACAGGCTTCTCCTCGCCTCTTTACCTAATTACTTCCTATTCTTTTTAGGGCAAATATCACCACCTTACCCTTCTTTACTTGGTGTTTCTAAAATTCCTTCTAAGAGGAGACATACTGTCTACCCTTTCTCCCTTCTGAAGTCTCAACAAACAAATGCCAGAGTTCATCCTGGGGAACAGTGAGTTTCTCTGGCTTACTTAGAGAGCAAAGGTAAGGGGTTATTTACTGGAGCCTGGGTTCTCTCCTGGCTCAGAAGGCCTCATTAGAAAGTCTGCACCCAATAGGGACTTGTCTCTTCCACAGCTTCACAGATGGAACCCCCAGCCCCATGCTCCAGCATTCCTTCCCCTATATAGTTTAGCCCCTCCCCAAGGCTACAGACACTTAGGGCAGAGTTACACCAGGCAGTATGAGGCTAGATCCTCAGGTGAGAGTCTCACTGCCCTCCTGGCCCCTCAAGAGAGGATGGAAACAGTCAATAAGGCCAAGAGATCCGGATGAGCTTTCACAACTGGCAACAGCTGGACTTCCAAAGTTGGCAGTTATTTGGCTTGAAGGAGAGATCTGTAGAGCATTTATTGAGTCAGATGGTCTTAGAAATCACCCTGAATATCATATAATACCCATCATTTGACTACTGTCTGTTTTCCACAATGAACCAGGAGCAGGTTTTTACCTGGTTTTGCTGCTCGCTTTTCTCAATACCTAACCATCCTAATGCCAAATACATAGTAGCTGCTCAAGTAATATTATTAACCTAGGAAGTTCATGAATTAATTCATTCTAAAAATGAGGAAAGCAAGTCAGTAGGCAAATTTATCTCAATAAACAATGACGTCAACCCTGAGAGACTAGATATTCTCCTATTTACTGACGTGTTTGCCCTTCCCATAACAGGGCCCAGTACATAATAATCACCCAAGAAATATTTCTTAAATGAATGAATAAATGAAGAAATAAAATATAGGTACCATAAGGAATAATATAACATAGAAAGCTCAATATTCTTGTTTAATTTAGTTTGTGCTTCTGTTATCTGCTTTATTAACAAGATTCCCTAACACTGAGTAGTCTCAGGGATTTCCATAACCTCTTTGAAATTCTGTTTCCTCATCCTCAAAGTTAAGATGATCCCACTGGTCCCTCCCAGAGATGGCATACGAATCAAAAGAGATCATGTAAGCCTCAGATAGCCCTGGCACCTTCACAGGGCTAGCCTAGGAACCAAGGAAAGTCACGTAAGATGCAGATGGCCGTAGAGAGGAGGAGCCTGAGATATATCATTTCTGAATATCTGCCACACCACATGCAATGGGTCAGGATGGTGCTCAGTGAGTGACAGAATGGTTTGTCACTGCAGACGCCCGCTCCTCTTTGTTCCTTTCCACCCCTTTACTTTTGTCGGCTGTGACAGTTACTATGTTCTTAGAAACACTGGGTAAAAGGTACAGTGAGGAGTAGGCAGTGCTGGGTGAATTAAGACTTAGATCCTGAGCAAGAGATCTGGCAGACATCCAGAGTTAGGAAGAAGGATTGCGATTTTCATACCCGAGACCACACCAAGCTAAAGACAAGAAGGGTTGGGAGGTGTGCCGATGGTGGCTGGGGTCAGATGGAAGCATCACCATTTTGAAAAAGCTCTTTGCTGGATGAGGTTACCTAGGAGTTGTTAACTGGTTGGCAGAAAGCACAAGGCAGGGTGGTAGAGTGGAAATGCCTTTTCCTTTGTGCACATGGGGTGGGGATGGGAGATCTCTCACTCTCGCTCTCTCCAGCTAGTTTTTTGAGATGGATCTCTCACTGAACTTGCAGCTCACTGATCTGGCTTGGTTGCCTGGCCAGCAAATCCAGGATTGCTTCCATCTCTACCTCCCCAGTACTGTGATTTTAAGAATATTCCACCACCTTGGTTTATATATGGATGCTGGGGATATGTGGCTATTAGGGATCAAAATCAGGTCTCCATGCTGTGTGGTAAACACTTTACCAATGGGGCCATCTCCCCAGCCCTTAGCCACTTTTCTATATTCGTCATGGCAGGGAAGGGCCACGGACACTGAAAAGAAGCATGGAATTTCATGCTGTCTTAATCTAGGAAAATGATCTTTCCCTATCCTCAGGCAACTCTCCAGCACATAGCCACACTTTTCCTTGCAGTCCAAAGCAAGACACCATAGAGTTTGTGATACAGGAGGCAAGACTGGATGTGTTCACATAGAAGGGATCAGCAATGCTGGAATGTGCACATGGGATGTAAGTCAAACCAGGGGACCAAGCATGACCCAGGAGGCCATCGTCTTGGAAATTCAGCCTTCATCATTTTGTCGTGAGAAGTCCTTATTTGGGTAGGACTACTGATTAAACTCTTCAAAGGAAGCATTGGCAGACTTTCTCCTTATTAAATGTTTTATTTAATACTTCTCCTTGACTCTGCTAAGTCCACAGGATTTATGGTGGGCACGGTAGTACATATCTGTGATCCTGGTATTCAAGAGTTAGGAGCAAGATCAGGTGTTCAAAATCCTTAGCTACAGAAGGAAACCCAGGCCAACCTGTGCTGCAGAAGACGCTCAAACAAATAAACAAACATGCATACACACAAGAAAGAAAGAAGAAGAATTAAGACTTAAAACGGGGGCTGGTGAGATGGCTCAGTGGGTAAGAGCACCCGACTGCTCTTCCGAAGGTCCAGAGTTCAAATCCCAGCAACCACATGGTGGCTCACAACCATCCGTAACAAGATCTGACTCCCTCTTCTGGTGTGTCTGAAGACAGCTACAGTGTACTTACATAAAATAATAAATAAATCTTAAAAAAAAAAAAAAAAAAAAAAAAGACTTAAAACGGTCTCAAAAACAAGCCAGACTTCCCTATAAAATCTAGATGTAAGCCAGGCTATGGTTGTGCACGCCTTTAATCCCAGCACTCTGGAGACAGAGGTAGGTGGATCTCCGAGTTTGAAGCCAGCCTGGACTACAGAACGAGTTCTAGGACAGCCAGAGCTACACAGAGAAACACTGTCTTGAAAAACCAGAGCAGGGAGAGAGAAAGAGGGGGGAAAGGAAAGGAAAGGAAAGGAAAGGAAAGGAAAGGAAAGGAAAGGAAAGGAAAGGAAAGGAAAGGAAAGGAAAGGAAAGGAAAGGAAAGGAAAGGAAAGGAAAGGAAAAGAAGAAACAAGAGAAGCTGCAGAATGGCCTCAGTATCAGAAGAAAACTGCCACAGTCCAACGCTGACGCTCACTGTCTTCTGCAACTGAGGCCTGGCCAGCAGCCGCGTGTGATACGAATCATGTTCTCTAGTTACTCTGGACCCATAGACGTCCTGCCTGTGTTACAAAAAAATCTCTCCTTAAGGCAATTTTTTCATTCACTACTTCTGCTGTTCTCTGCAGAGAATTCAACTAGGAAACTTCACCACACCAAAAACTCTAAACTATCTACTGGTCCTACAAAAACAAAAACAAAGCCCTCCTTAAAACAGGGCTGGAGAGGGGGCTTATTGCTTAAGAGTACTTGCCACTCTTACAGAGGTTCCATTCCCAGCACCCATATAATGACTAACAATGGTCTATAACTCCAGTTTCAGAAGACCCAGTGCTGTCTTGTAGCCTCTGCAGGAAATGTACACATATGCCTGCGATTTTCAGTCTTTTTAACCTAACACAGACCTATGTACATCACACACACACACACACACACACACACACACACACACACGATAGAAATAAATCTTTTAAAAAAGATTTTGAGTATTTAAAGATCCTCATCATTCTATGTAAATTTGTCTGTTTTTACACAAATACCTTTAGGATTTTGATACCAGTTGTCATGAGCCATAGATCAGTTTGGATGGGTGTTTCACTTCCAGTTCATGAACATGAACTATCTTCCCATCCGTTTGTTGCTCTGGGGTACAAGGGGTGGTGCTTAGTGGTGTTCAGTCTTTTTAACTTAGTATACTTTTGGGATGGTTCATTAGTGTATACGAGTGTAATTGATTTTCACACACTGATTTTATATTAGCAGATTGACTAAACTGTCTTTTTCTCTTTTTGTCAGGGTTTCACAGTTTTGACCGAGAGGATTTGGGACTTCTTTTGTTATCCACCTCCTGTCCCAGCCCAGCTCTCCTTTTCTGGGTCTGTGTTCCTCATAGTTCATTTCCATTATTTTCCCTTCCTTAAGATTTCATTCTCGAGCTGGAGAGATGGCTCAGCGGTTAAGAGCACTGACTGCTCTTCCAGAGGTCCTGAGTTCAATTCCCAACAACCACATGGTGGCTCACAACCATCTGTAATGGGATTAAATGCCCTCTTCTAGTGTGTCTGAGGACAGCAACAGTGTATTCACATACATGAAATAAACAAATAAATATTTAAAAAAAAAAAGATTTCATTCTCACCTTTTGTGATTAAAATGAGAGTTACAATAGTTTGAATATTGTGGCTGGTCTTGATGGCTAATTGATGTAGAGGGGCCTAGCCCACTATGAGAGATACTATCCCCTTATAAAGCTGTATAAGGCAGCTAAACACAAGCTTAGGGGCAAGCCAGTAAGCAGCATCCCTCCATGGCTTTGGCTTTAAGCTCCTGCCTTGTGTTACTGCACGGGCTTTCCTCCATGGTGGCCTGTAACTTGTAAGATGAAGTTTACCATTTCTTTTCCAAGTTGTTTTGGTCATAGACAACAGCAACCAAAATCAAGGTAGCAAAGGTCTAAAAAAGTTACATTTCCCATCACTATTGTGGTCTATTGAGACATTAAACTGTCTCCCGACCTCTGTGAAAGTGGGGACTCCATTAATATGGCATGTATCTCCTAGGAGCTAGGAAAAGAAGGCCCCCAAGAGACTCCAGAGCTCTGGACGATATAGTTGACATTCAGTGACAACTTCACAGTTCAGTCAAGGTCCCTTCCAATGAGAACTAGACTGGAAATTGCAATCAAACTGAGAAAATCTTAAAACTATACACATAGACAGACCAGACCCGCACATGAGAATAGAACTTGTGATGTAAACATATCTCTTGGGATGAAACGAGAAGAGAGTACCATAAACCCCATCAAGTCTTACCAACAACCAGATGGCTGCTAACAAAAGGCAGGCTACGAACAGGCCTTTCTGCCTCTTTGTACAGGACCTTGCTGTTGAGTATGAGGGTCCATGGGCTGCAGCAGCTGCTGCCCTTTCAATGCCAGGCCACCTTGGTTGGTTCTGATGGGCTAGGTTCATCTTCCCCTCACTTCTCCATATGTCTCTGCTCAAGCTGCATGCTGTCAGAGAAGGCACACTTCCCTAATGGCTGAAATGTTCTTTGGTGAAGAGCATGCCTCTGATGGATCCAGCGACCTCTTAGACTACGTAGGTTCCAGCACAGTCGTGACCGTGGGATATCACGCTACTGCCAACAGCACCCAAGGTGGATGAGGTGTCACAAGGAGACTTCTGTCTCAGGAACTAAAAAATCTCAGAAGGGGAACACAAAGATTTTCATCTAAGGTAGATAGTCCAAAAATTATGGGAGGAAGCTGTAGGACGTCGTGAGTCATGGGGCTCCCTGTGTTTGCTTGCTGGGAAGATGGCAGGTCCCTTGGGCTAATTTAGAACCATCGCTGTCTGTTTAGGCCCTTCTGCCCTTGCTTTCCTGACTTCGGTTATCAGTCCACTAATATCTAGAACTCATTCTACTGCTCCTAACTGTCACACCTACTACACCCTTCTGCTTTAGGATCCCATAGACTAAAATAATGTTTATTTGTCATCTACAATGTGCCAAGTAGTGCCTGGCTCTCTGACTTACTCTCTTCGCTCTCCACAATGGAAAGAATGGACCAGGATGCAGAGATAGCTAACCAGGTAAAAGAGTTTGCAGCCAATCTTGAGTTGCTGAGTTCAAAAGAAAGAAGCAGTTTCTGAAAGTTGGCTTCTGACCTCCACACATACGCCATGGTACTTGAGAGCACACATGCACAACCTTGAGGCCTGTACCAAATATTCAGACTGAAGGGATGCTGGCAGCATCTATAAAGGACCAAGGACAATTCTTGGCACTTCCGCTATGTGTCTTGTTTAACCGCTGCCCTAATTAGACAATATAATTCCTTCTGGCCATTCAAATGGCAAGAAATCAGATTTGTGTAAGTAATGGGTGTATCTAAGACTTTTAGATTTCAGGAACATTTCAGGAGACTGGGTTGGGGGAGTCACCCAGGAATGTTTGATATTCATTTTAGAAAGTAGAAGCACTGGGAACATCCTTTATTTTAATTTGTAAAAGAGTAGCTATATGAAAAAGAAAAAGAAATCAGGAAAAAAAGCCATATTCTTTCAATTCAATAGATGTAGCTTTATGGAAAGATCGTTATCCTGATTTTCCCCATTTGGCTGTCAAGCTGTGATAACTAACTGTGCCACAGGCCTTACGTTCAGTAAGCACTTGTTTGAGTTGCTTGCTCAGAACTCCTAGAATGACTGGTCAGTAGCTGCTGAGGCCTCTGCTATCTGCACCGAGAGCCAGGCCTTGTCCCTCTTCAGCCAGCTTAGTAGGCACACAGCAGCCAAGTTAAATAATATGAGACAGAACAGCCGGGGCTTCATCTTAATTGGCTGGCTCCTTCAATGCAGTTGCTTTATATCTAAGAAGTAAAAGAAGGACATTCCCTAGCCTTTTGGGGTGGGGGGAGGCAACTTCACAATATTCATTTTCTTTGGCAATGAAGTGGTAAGTCTCCAGGGCTGGTGGGTTGGCACGATGGCTGAAGGTGTCTGCTGCTAAGTTTAACATCCTGAGTTCGGTGCCCGGGACTTATGATAGGCAAGAGCCAACTCCAACAAGATGTCCTTTGACCTCTAAATATGGGCTGTGGCACACACTTTCCCCACAAAATAAATTAATTAATAAAATACAAATGTGTAATAATAATAATAATAAATTTCTGGAGACGTGTAATTTTGTTTTAAAGATTATTCAACTATTCGGGAGCATCATTAGCAGCATAAATCAGAATGAGCGTAATAGGGCTTGAAGTTTTAGTTTGCAGAGTAAACACAGCAATAATTTTCAAATTGCAGTCTAATGAAATCTTCCAACAATAAAAACCAGTCATATTTGTACTTTCTAACTGAAAAGAAACTGATTTGTTTTAAACTACAGCTAAATTTGAAAATTAATCACTATCCACTGTTCCCTGATGCAGAAATGTCCTTAAAGAAGTGAAATAACACATCTTGCTAGAACTGGTCTATTGGACCCCACACTCATTGACACTGAAAAGAACGTAATTTAGTATTTGGAGTGACAGGTATATTATGCAATTAATTTTTTTTGGTAATAAAATACTGAGAGGAGAAAGCAAGGCCCAACACCAACCAAGGTGAGACAGACGGGACAGTGGGGATAAAATGTAGAAATTGGTGATGTTGCCAAAATATTTGAACCTGTGGTGACTGGAGGTTACTTTCTCACAATTTTGGTCAAGAAAACCAAAACCAAACCACACCAAACCACACCAAAACAAAACAAAAAAAAACAAAACAAAACAAAACAAAGCAACCCATCGGATTAGGCTAGGTGAAAAGTTTCTTTTTTTGTAGTGAAAAATAACGATCAGCTAACAGCTATTTCAAATAATTCAGAAAACTGTCTTTTGACCCTCAGCATAATTTAATCAGGTTTTCTCAGAAAACATGGTGTCAATTTTCAAACAGGAAGTTTGAAATTTCAAGCAGACTTGGCTTTGGGCCAGGTTACCATGAGAGAGTCAATACAGATAGGAATGTAAACCCATAGTGGAGTAGGGTTATTAGCTGTGTTAATACGTTATAAGTGCCAGGCAAAGCCATGAAGAGAAAGAAGGGCAGGACACAGGACTTTACAGGGGGTAGACATACACCCTTTGCCGAAAGAGGAATTTAACGTTGGAAAAAGCACAGGGTAAGAAAACCCATCTTTCTGTGAGCAGGTTTACTCTTGTTGTCAAAGTGATGTTTTCTGCAATTTTTTAATTTATGTATTTACATTTGTTTTCTGTTAACAAAGATGGGCTATTTTATTCATGTTATATGTATGAATTCCCCAGTATAGACAGGACTAAGCAGTACTTTTATTTGCTGTCAACAGTCCAAGGAACTTTGTTAAGGATTTAGGCTGAGTTGACAGTTTTGTGAGATGACCTTGTATCAAAATATCAGCTTTAATAATGATTGTGCTAATCCTTCTCCTTGCCTGTCTTGTTGTGCATTCCTACACCACTATCTTCAGCCTTTTGGGGCTACTGTAACAAAACACCTGAGACTGGATCACTTACAAGTAACAAAGAATTGCTTAAAGTTCAGTCAGGGAAGATCTGGAATTCAGGCACCAATAGATTCAGTGTGGGGACAGAGGGCTGGCCCTCTGCTTCATGTATGGGACCTGACTGCGTGATGTTTAAAGGCAAAGGGGCCAGTGCCAAGTCCTGGGGGGAGGGGGAGTAGAAACAATAAACAACAGAGCCTGGTGCTTCTCAAGTACCGCCCGCCATCACTTTATTGTTAAAAATTTGCAAACGAAAACGTTATGTAGCCAGATTAATGGAGCCGCGAAAATAAGCCCTTGCAAGGATCCAAAGCCTATAGGTCTTCTTACAGATGGGACAGCCGTTCCCAAGCAGTGGGCTCCAGTGTGGACTTTACCCTTTAACTGTGGGTTACATTTCTATGTGCTTAAGGAGAACTGGGAAAGGAAAGTTGGAAAGCTTAGGTGAGACAGCGGAAGGACAAAAGAGGGAAGAAGTTAGAAAGCCAAATGTTTTTCTAGTTTGAATTGGGTCATGGATTTTCCATGGTGGGTTGTTGTTGTTGTTGCTGTTGTTGTTGTGTGGTTGGTTTGGTCTACGTCTGTTTTTTGTGGGGGTGGGGATAAAGCCACCCCATCAGGGGTTCTAATCCCATCGTGCCTGGGGGGCCCTTGAGGCTTACTTCCCCTCCGCTGGCATGGGAGTGCAAGTCTATAATTTCAGCATTTGGAAGGATCAGAAGTTCAAAGTCATCTTTGCCTCTGAGTTTGAGGTCAACCCAGTTATGAGCTCCTGTCTAAAAAAACAGAAAGAGGACCCACGGGATGGCTCGGCAGATAAAGGCACTGAAAACCCTCACTGCCTTCCTACCTGATCCCCAGAACCCATGTGTAGAAGAAAACCAACTCCCAAAAGTTGTCTCTGACATCCATGAATATATACTCTGACACATGCACTGTTTTACACACACACACACACACACACACACACACACACACACACACACACACGTGTAAATTAATATTTTGAAAAGTTTAAACAATTCTTACTAGGGGCTGCAGAGATGGCCCAGTGGTTAAGAGCCCTTACTGCCTGCCCTTACAGAGAACCAAGTTCTATTCTCAGAAACGAAATGGCAGTATACAGACACCCCAGTTTCAGAGGATATAACACCCTCTGGCCTCCATGGGCACCAGGCACACGGGTGGTTCATATTAATATATGCAGGCAAACACTCATGTACATAAAATTAAAACAAACAAACCTTTAAAAGTATTTTCTATAGACAAAATAATTTTAAAACACCTATTATATGTAAAATTTTTAACAATGACAATTCTAAGTTCATTTAATTCCAACATCTCTCCCTACAAAATAGAACATTTAACTCAATCGAACATTTTAGGGAAAATCCAGTTTATTAAAATAGTCAAATTATGAGCTATTAGCAAGTTATATTGAGCAAATATGATTTTGTTGAAATATTCTAATGTACATTATAATTTATCTGTATAACTTTTATACTAGAAATGCAATAAAATTGCATATATACAAAAACCCTATATTTCTTTTAATTTTCTATACTGTGCAGTATAGCTACCTTATGAAGTTGCTAGATGAACTAATGAGTTGCCCCCCCAAAAAAATAAAATTTAAGTACAAAAGTACCTCCTTGTCAAATTATACTGAACTTCGGCCTTAAAATAGTCTGCTCTCAAGCACTGTTTCCTTCTATATTTTAGGCAAAAGAGAAAAATCTAAATTTGACAGCAACCAAACAACAGAAAATAAAAGCAACATCAAGATGAGCGTTTCAACTGCTAAGTTCCATAGACCAGATAATAATTTTAAATAATAGTTACATTGCTAATTGTTGAAATAATATGTAATAGTCTTTTTTCTCCTCAATCATTAAAATCTTATATAATATTCCAATAATAATTTGTCATCCAGACAGGGATTTTTCTAGGTAATGTATCACCAAACCACATTTTGTTTCTAGTGTCATCTTCTGGCATCAATCTACGTTATAAAATGATACATTAACTAAAAACTTGATAAACTTTGGAATGAAGTTCACGGGAATGCTACTAAAAATAGGTCCCTTTTAATTTTTTTCAACAAATTTCATATGAACACGGTGATAGAAGTACATTAGGGGTAATAGGAATTCACCCTATATTCGTTTTTAATGAATCTTAGGTTTCACAATTCTTTCATACTCCAAAATTTAATTAGTCGTCGAAAATAACTATCATTTCTTGAGCTCCTATAACATGGAAGACACTCTGCTAAGCATTTTGCGTGCTTTTCTTCAGAGAACCCTCAGAGCCTGCTGCTTCACAAGGTACTGGGTGTGGTGACTAACAGCCCCGCTGTACAGAGATACAAGCGGGGGAGGGGAAAGTGGAGAAGTACGTTAGTTACATGTGAAAGTTAACAATCGGCTTTTGAATACTTCAGATCTAACGCCAAAGCCCGTGCTCTGAAACAGCACATGTATCAACCATCTAATTTTAGGGAGATGGAGTCCTAAGCACACAGAAGAGGAACATACCAACCACGAGATGACACCAGGCTGGATTAGCAACAGGAAGACACTGCTAAGCACTAAAGAGAGAAGGAAACTTAAGCCATACAGATTGCCACGGCAATGTTTACCAAGACAGCAAGGCTTGTTGTCTTCCGCATACACCCATTTGTTTGGCACTATTTTGAGGTGATTGCAGAGAATCATGGTTTCCAAGTTTCTTTACGAATGTTTTTCACTCTAGATTAAAATTTCAAACTTTTAGGATCACTGTGTTTGCACGGCTCTCCCACACCGTACTTTCACTAGACACAGTGCCCACCGACTTCTTTAAGCATCTGATGATGAAAAGCAATAATTGCCAGGAAATGAACTGTACGTATTTAAACATCACCTGATCACTTCTCCTATATAGGAAATGAAGCTGTTTTCACCGACCAAGAAAATCTGTGACATACGATTACAAGAAAGGAGAACCACGCTTTATAAAGCAGGAATGGCATCCATGTGCTGCTGGTGTAAGGAGCAAGCCAGTCGCTAGCAGCACTGAAATCCTTGCAGTGGGTTTCCTCGAGCTCATTAGATATTCCCTGGCTGATTCTCCTAAGTAATTAGATTTTAACAGGATTTTCAACAGATCAGAGCAATCTCTGTGGGTGCCAATAGAAGAGTCCCCCTCTGGCCTTGCCGGCAGGGTGGAGCAGATAACATCCAGACTGGGAGTTAATAGGACAATTACTGGCCTCTTTTAAATGAGTTACATTAATGCACTTAAGCTAAATGGCTCTGCATATGATTAAATATTAACATCTGCAAAATACAAAATCATCTATGCAATCAAGTCCTGTTGTTTTAATTTCCCCAAAGAAAGACTCCAGTTGTTTACACAAATGCCTTTAAATATTGTAGACTAAATATTTCTAGGGTGTACGAACTGAAAGTTGGAAGCCACTCTTGTCTCTTGAGACTCCTAACAGATCATTACTTTTAGGATGTCTTCATTGGTCAAGACAGAGAAGCTATAAAACCCAGACAAACATATAATAATAACAGTAATGATGTTCAGGTCTTGGACAATGAGAAGAATAAAACAGGTTGCAGAAAAAGGAAAGGTGAGTGTGGGACACTCCGGAGCAGCCCGAGCTGGCTTGAATTCCCCTGACAGAGTCCCAGAGGAGAGAGTGCTCGGGCAAAGAAGGACAAGAAGGCTGAAGGATCTGTGGCTCATTCCCTGCTGAAGCCCAGATGTATCCCTAAATTTATACACTAGGATTATATCTAAATCATCTAATCACATTCAGTATAAATCTGGTATACACCTGAATGGTCTGCTAACACTTGATATTATTGGAATAATGCTTACACATCTTAGGTTGAGTCACAAGCTTCTCTAATTTTCAAAAATAGGAGTGGGTAAGATGTCTCAGCAGGTAAGGGCACTTGCTGCCAGGCCTGACAACCTAGGTTTGATTCCTTGAACACCTCCCGTCCCCACCCCACCCCCCGAAAAAACAATTCCCACAGGTTTTCCTCTGACCTCCATATACATACACACAATTATAATAAATAAAATAAAAAGATGTTTTTTTAAAAAGAAGGGCCTAACGTGTGGTTCAGCATTCAGATAATCTTGTTCTGTAACCCTCATGGTTTAGGTGTCATTCAGGAAGCCCCCCCTTGGCCTCGTTTTTTCAATGGGATGGCTACACGTGCTGCCTTTCCTGTATATTGGAAATGCTGGGCTGATGGGAGGGCAGTTCGGTCCATCACTAATTTCCTGGGTGACTTCAAACAAGTCCTTTAATATTTCTTGGTTTTGTTATCTGCGAGTATGCCATTCTGCTTGTGAGGGTTGGTCTCTGGAATTCATGACACTTCAAACTGGGTGCAGTGACTTGTGCCTGCAATCTCAGCATTAGGGAGGCAGAGGCCAGAAGATCAGGTGTTCAGGGTCACCCTTGGCTTCATCAAGTGCAAATCTAGTCAATAATACATGAAACTCTATCTCAAACAAAAAAGGGGAAAGAGAAAGAGGAAGAGAGGAGGAGGGGAGAGTGGGGAAGGGAAAGAGGGAAAAGAGAAGGGAAGGAGGAAGAAGCAAGAGGACAAGCTTTCTCTCCTAGTTTTAGCTTTTAGCTGTATGACAGCTAACCCGACACTGTGCTAGAATAAGCAACATTCTATATTTATGGCGCTTACAAAAATATAGAATCTACAGCATTATAATCTCATGTTGCTCTTGCAGAAAATCCTGTTTGTCCCATTCTTACCCACTCCTGGAAGCCAGTCAGAGAGACGTGACCTACAGGTATCAGGGATATTCATAGACACCTATGTGTTTCTGTTAAAATTCATATGGCTCCTATTTCTGAGCAGATCTTCATATCCAAGAAGAAAAGGAGGAGGGAGAGGAGAAAGAGAAAGAACAGGAAGAAGAAGAGGAAAAGAAAAGAGAAAGAACAAAGGCATGGGGTAGAGAGATGGCTCAGCAGTTAGGAGTGCTTGCTGCTCTCGCAGAGGATCTGAGTTCAGTTCCCAGCACTTACTTGGTGGCTCATAGCTGTAATACACAGTTCCACCTCCAGTGGGATCCAACGCCATCTTCTGTTCTCCAAGAACTTGCCTTCACGTGCATACATGAATAAAAATAAAATTTTTAAAAATTAAAACTACTTTAAAAACAAAGCAAATAGGGCTGGCGAGATGGCTCAGTGGTTAAGAGCGCCGACTGCTCTTCCAAAGGTTCTGAGTTCAAATCCCAGCAACCACATGGTGGCTCACAACCATCTGTAAAGAAATTTGATGCCCTCTTCTGTAGTATCTGAGGACAGCTACAGTGTACTTACATATAATAAATAAATAAATCTTTTAAAAAAAAGCAAATAGATAAACTCCAAGGTCATATATTTTTTTAATTTTTATTTGCCATTAAGATATTTTCAATTTTGCCAGGCAGTGGTGGCGCACACTTTTAATCCCAGCTCTTGGGAGGCAGAGGCAGGCAGATTTCTGAGTTCGAGGCCAGCCTGGTCTACAGAGTGAGTTCCAGGACAGCCAGGGCTACACAGAGAAACTCTGTCTCAGGGGAGGGAGGAGAGTTATTTTCAGTTTCAAATTGTATATGTGTGTGTTGGGGGAGGGAGTTGTTAGGGGCAGGCACACATGTGCCGTAACACGTGTGTGTGTGTGTGTGTGTGTGTGTGTGTGTGTGTGTGTGTGTGTGTGTGTTAGAAGACAGCTTCTAGGGATTGGTGGGTTCTGGGGATTAAACTCAGGATCACACAGCAAGCACCTTTACCAGCTGAGCCATCTCACTGACCCATGATTTAAAAAAAAAAAAACAGTTGTAGCATTTATTCCTGCTTCTGCAATAAACATAGAATATTACCAGGAGACGTGTTAAATGAATCACCGATGAAAATGCCAAACACAGCCCAGAAAAAAGACAGAAAGTCATTCTTTCCTTGCAGCAACTCATCAAAATTAACCAGCCATTTGCATACTCCGAATCCTAAGTTGCTCCATTCAGAGGCAATCTCATTAGGCTGAGACCATTCTCCCACTGGCTTAATTTTCTCTGCCCGTTGCCTGTATTATGGTTTCCTTTTACAGTTCAGTTAGAGACCTAACCTTTCTAGATTTCATCTCTTAACCTTTCATGCATTGATAAAAAAAATTAAAATAAACTCTACTTCAAAAGCATCATCGGTGCCTGATGTGGCGACAGGCACTCCTGCCTGTGGTCCCAGCAGTGGCTCAGGCTGAGACAGCGCGTACCCAAGCTCCAGATAAACTAACAGACAAACAAAAATCATCAAAATAAATCAAACTCCAATTTGTCACTAGAAGATGGGCTTAGTATAAACTCAAGTTGCCAAATATTTTAGGTCATTATGAAATCGATATTTTTCCTCTTTTGGTTTTTCTTAAAGGGAAGTGACCACAATCAAACATTACCCACCTACCTCCCATACGTGTGTGTGTGTGTGTGTGTGTGTCTGTGTGTGTGTGCACATGTGCACACATGCACTCACAAGCACAGTTGTAAAGGCCAAAGAGCAACTTTCAGGGTTCTATTTTCTCCTACTGTGAGTTCTAAGAATAGAAGTCAGGTTACCTGGCTTGCAGGGGAATATGCCCTCACCTGATGAGCCATCTCTGTATTGTACTTTAAACATTTTAGTAATCAAACTAGAGAAATGGCTCAGTGGTTACATGTCATCTCATAATTGTCTGTAACTCTAGTCCCAGGGGAGCTGATATTGTCTTTTAGTATCTTTGGCACCTGAAGTTATATGCACAAAAGCACACATATATATATGTGTTTAATTTAAAAAACAGGGGCTGGTGAGATGGCTCAGTAAGAGCACTGATTGCTCTTACAAAGGTCCTGAGTTCAAATCCCAGCAACCACATGGTAGCCCACAACCACCCATAATGAGATCTGATGCCCTCTCTTGGTGTGTCTGAAGACAGCTACAGTGTACTTATTTATAATAATAAATAAATAAATCTTTGGACCTGAGCAAGAGTAGTTGACCGGAGCAAGCGGAAGTCCTGAAATTCAATTTCCAACAACCACATGAAGGCTCACAACCATCTGTACAGCTACAGTGTACTCATATACATAAAATAAATAAATAAATCTTTTTTAAAAATCTTAAAACAAAACCCAACCATCTTACCAAGTTAACATTCATGGTTTCACTTGATATACTGCCATATTAGTCAGGGTTCCCTAAAGGAACAGAACAGATAGAATGAACCCTCAGTCAATGTTGGAAGCCCAAGTAAGCTGGTTCTAATATCACTGAGGGATACTGCAGCAGCAGAATAGATGGACTTATCAGTGGGAGTAAAAGCAAGCAGGCAAAAAAAAAATTCCTTTTTCCATGTCCTTTCCTTCTGGGTTGCTACCAGGAAATAATACCCACCTTTAGGGTGGATCTTACCAATTCAAATAATCTGATTAAATTGAGTACATCTTTATTCCCAGCACTTAGAGGCAAAGGCAGACGGATGTCTGAATGTAAGGCCAACCTGGTCTGTAGAAAAAGTTCCAGGCCAGCAAGGGCTACACAAGAGGAACCCTACTTTCAAATTCCACAAAAAGAGAAGAAAAGAAAATCTCTCACTGGAGGAGTACCCAGCATCTTGAGTTTTAGTTGATTCCAAATATGGTCAAGTCCACAACCAAGATCAGCCATCACAACTGGTAACTCCATTAGACAACGTGAAGTATGAACTCTCACTGAGAGGAGAAATGGAGCAGGTCACTTGACTTGCCATTCATTGAGATTCCTGGGGACTGAATTTTCTTCCACTGTGTCACCAAATCCACAGATTGAAGCTGTGATTCCCTACTCTAATATATTTAAAGACAGGACTAATAAAGAGGTTAGATAAGGTCATAAAGGTGGAACCCTCATATGAGAGAATTAGTGTCCTTACAAGAACAGGCACCAGAGAGTCTGTCTCTGTCCACCTATGGATGGGCATACGAAGAAGGACATACGGGCTTTAGCAAGATGGCACCCACCTATAAGCCAGAAAAGGAGGCCTCATCAGACACATTCATCAGCACCTAATCTTGGACTTCCAGATTGGTGAGAAGATATCTTCCGGGTAAGCCATCCACTCTATGGTATGGTGTTACCACTACTGGTTTGATCTGCGTCCATAGAACACAAAGGCCAATGCAACTGATAAGGAAGAAATGATAAGTGTCAGCCAACTTTTCCTGAACACCAGGACAATGGAACCAATGCTTTATTTTCTACCATCATTGAGTAGAATTATGCTAATGTGAAGATGAGCCTCTGAGTGGAAAAATAGAAGCATCATCCCAAATGGTTCAAGAATTTGGTGGATTTCTCTCTAGGGATAAACTTTTTGTTTAACTGAACTTAGTTCTTTCTCTCTCTGTGTGTGTGTGTGTGTGTGTGTGTGTGTGTGTGTGTGTGTGTGTGTGTACATGATGTGTGTGTGCATGCATGTTTATAGGGACATGAGAAAACCACTCACAGGAACCAGTACTCTCCTTCCTAGCTCCCAGGAATAGGAGTCGGATCATCACCAGAGTTAGTGACAACTGCCCTTACCTGTACTCACCTACTGGCCCACTAGCAATAAACATTTAAACTGATTTCTTTAATAAAATAAAGTAAAAAAATAAAACACACTTAGGCCAGTAAGATAGGTCAATGGGTGAGGGCACTTGTCTCTCAGCCTTAGAACCTGACCACCATCTCGGGGACCCACGGAGCAGAAGGACCAAAGAACGGAGTCTCATAAATTGTCATCTACTCTTCCCTTCCACATATGTGTGCCACACACCAACTTATTGCACACAATAAAACAGTAAATAAAGATAAAATAGTTTTAGTTATACTTGTTATTGGATAACGTATTTCATTTGTATTTAATGTTTCCGTCCTATGAAGACAATGCAGCCATCTCTTATCCATTGGAACCTAGCTGGTAATTTTGTAAAGAAAAGCTGAGTATGTTCTACCTGGCTCATGAAAAGTCAACCCACAGAAAACACAAACTCTTCCAGCTTGTAAATCTTACATGCAGCCTGATCTACGTAGCAAATTCCAGGATAGCAGGACTGTAAAGAGAGACCCAATCTCCAAAAACCAAAAAGAAAAATAATAACAACAATAATAAAAAATAAATAAAATAAAGAAGCTGGACATAATGCTAGACTTTCCTAGGAAGCCCATTTACTCCTGAATGAAGTCAGTGAAGCCTGTGTCCACAATAAAGCAGTAGTTTGTCCTGAGTATTCTATTTTTTATTTCTTGAATGGTTTAGAAAGAAGTAGAGTGCTGTTTAACTTGGGCCCTTTTGAAACGGCCACCAGCACCCTTGCAGGGCAAGCCTTCTGTGTTCACTAAGAAGCCAGGAGCAGACATGGACCTCAGTGGAGGTGGAATTATCCTTACAGTGACTGCAGTAAATGTTTGTTGAAGGGGAAAAATGAGAAGAGAAGATCTACCATATATACCCAGCTATAATGGAAAGCCTATTTCTGCCATATACATTAGAGAAATTCTTCGAGAAGAAGTTCATCCATGTGAAAATATTAGCACTGTAATTCTGCCAAGGTCAGCAAGACCTAGTGATTTGCTGAGATATCACCTTCATTTCACCAGGTAAATAAAGGCTCCTTCCTCAGTGCGTCCTAGCAGGAAACACTGCAGAACAACAGTTAAATTATGAGCACAGCACATATGTTCCGTACCATATCGTTTACAGCACAATTTAGCATAGACATAATGCTTTGAAACAAACTACAGTACCATTCACAAAATGCATTTAAATAGCATAATTTAGTTCATTAAATTCCGTCATTTACAGTAAATCAAAACCATCACAGGAATTGAAGAGAGTACACAGTTGTTTGTTTGAATAGTTAAGCTAGGTAAGTCAATTTCCTTCTGAAGGTCAAGGACAGAGTTGTTTCCATTTTCTGTTATAAAAAAGATACAGCCGGTGTCAAAAGATAATTTAATGTCATCTGAAAATGATCAAGCCGCTTTGCTCCCTCCCCCTTCCTCCCTGTCTCCTGGTTACATCTCACATAGCTGCTATTCCTGAGACAGATTCCACTCCCCCAACAGGTCCCGTGGGCTAGTTAACTAGGTGTTCAGATTTTTACAAAACCTCAAATGTACTCTTCAAGTTTTTAACCAAGATGTATATATTTAAACCCAAGAAAGCTCCAAGCGTTTCAAATTGTTACATGTGTAACGGTCTACTTATCTATTTGTCATGACTTGACCGAAGCTCCTTGTGGGTAGGAGCCGGCCCAGTTAGCCATATTTTGAGCCCACAATCTGTTAGCGTTTGTGGATTGTAAACTTCTAAAAAGCAAGGAATGGTCTCTTAATTCACTCTGTTTACATTCTTCACAGCCCAGATCACAGTACTTCACATACACCCAGAAAATATTTGTTGTTAAACTCCTGGGCCAGAGGAGTGAATCAGCAAAGCACGGAGCCTGACAAACTGAGTTCAGTGCTCAGAAGCCGCACGGTGGAAGGAAGAGGGCAGTTCCTCCAAATCATCGACATGTGCATGCGCACCATGACACACACACCTAGGCACATACATGCGTGTGAAATAAACAAAGAAAAAAATGTTTTTAAATTAAAAAAAATGTTTTTTGTTTTTTGTCTGTTTGTTTTCCTTTGAGACAGGTTTTTCTCTGTGTAGCCCTGGCTGTCCTGGAACTCACTCTGTAGACCAGGCTGGCCTCAAACACACAGATCCATCTCTCTCTGCTTCTAGAGTGCTGGGATTAAAGACATGTATCACCATGCTCGGCTTAAATTTAAAATCTCGTTAGAGCCTGTCTTAGTAGGGTTTCTATTGAGGTGATATAAGGACCACGACCAAAATCAACTCAAGAAGAAAAGGGCTTCTTTCGTCTCAGAGCTTACAGTGCATCATGGAGGGAAGCCAGGACAGGAACTTAGGGTTGGAACCTGGGACTGAAGCAGAGACCACAGAGGAACACTGCTTACTGGCTTGCTCCTCGTGGCTTGTTCGGCCTGCTCTCTTATACAGCCCAGGGCCACCTGCCCAGGACTATCACTGCATGAGAAAGCTGGGCCCTCCCACATCAATCATTAATCAAGAAAAAAGAAAATGCCTCACAGACTTGCCGATGGACCAAGCTGATGGAAGAATGTTCTCAAATGAGGTTCTTCTTTCCTGATGACTCTAGCTTGTGTCAAGTAGACAATTAAAGGGACATAGCTTGGAATACATTTCATTGGAAGCACATCAAATTAGTCTATACTTTAAGAATAGTTTATATTTATTTATTTGTGTGGAGGGGGTTGGTATGAGTACTGTGTCCCCCCCCCCCAGCCCCCCATAGAAGTCAGAAGGCAACCCACAGAGCTAGGTTCTTTCTTTCTGCCATGTAGATCCTGGAAATCAAACAGGCTGTTAGTATTGGCAGCAAACACCTTTACCTAAGGAGCTACCTTGCCGGCCCAAATCTACTTTTTAAATAGTTTTAATATATAAGTACCTAGAATAAAAGGCACAGAAGGCAGAATTTAACATTCAACCTAATCCCCCTGAATACTGTCTGCTATGTGCCGAACAGAACCACATGTTTGGTGCATAAAATCACATTTTACCTGCCACGGGTCTTTCTATTAGCCCACAGTGTGGAGATTTAAACACTAGCCTGGCTGCTTTAAAGCCAGCCCAAGCTAGCCAGCAGACCACACTTAGCATGCATCCCTCCCTGTGTGTGCCTTGCACAGGCACTGGGTGAGCCACAGAAGAGACAGCTCCTGGTTAGGTCTCGTCTCGGTTCTGACGCTGCCCAGAGGCCGTGGAGCACACTTTGCACGGCATAGCACTGAGGGGCAAGCATGAGGTGCTCCAAAGAGAGCAGTGCCTTGATTAATAAAGATGGCGTAACCCATGCTCTTTGAAGGCCTGGCTTCTCTTCTCAGCCTGCTCTAGGACACTGCTAGAAATGTGGATGAGGACCCTGGGAAGACAGAAAGAGGAGCTGCCAAGAGAGACTCTGCCTAGAAAGGATTTTCCTGCTTCCTCTCCTTTGCCTCACATTGCTCTTTCTGGAAGGAGGGACTGTTGAAATTAGGGAATATCATTTCTTTTCAGCTTGAAACAAGGGCCAGTAAAATGACTCAACTGCTAAAGGTGATTGTGGCCTAACCTGACTACTTGAGTTTCTATCCAGGCCTTACATAGTAGAAAGAGAGAATAGACTCCTGCAGGTTGTCCTCTGACCTCCCCATCCCTGAAGTACATGTGTCTACACACACACACACACACACACACACACACACACACACACACAGGCACGCACGCGCACACACACACACACACACACATTTAAATCAATAAATAAATGTAATTTGAAAGAAGAAAATAAATATTTCTGTAGACTTTTTGTCTTGTTTTCCTTTGTTTGGGCTTTTATTTTTGTCTTACTAGTCTTTTGCTTGTTTATTTTGATTTCTGGGTTTTTTTTGGGGGTGTCCTTGTTTTTTTAATTTGCTATTTGATTTTTAAAAGAGAGAAAATAACAAGGTTGGGTGACTAGGATGGTGGAAAGAATCTGAAAAGAATTAGGAGGGGGCGAAATCTATGATCAAAATACATTGCATGAGAAATTTTCTAAATAAATTACATATATAAAGAAAAGCTTAAAATAAAATGTTAAAGGGCACTTACAAACAAAACAAACTTTAAAATATTCTTGTGTATAACTGACCTTTTTTGACCTTTTTTGGAGGGGGGGATAAACATCACTGGCTTGAAGAGCCATGTAGGAGCCTGATTTCATAAATAACTAATGATGTTAAAGTATTACTCTCACTGATGGCTGCAGAGACAGCCCAGCAGTTAAGCACCGTTGCTACTTTTCCAGAGGACCCAAGTTCAGTTGCCAGCACACCTTACCAGGCAGTTCACAACCCCTGGTAACTATGGCATTCTCCAGGGAACCTAATGCCCTCTTCTGGCCTCTGTAGGCACCGGCATATATTCATATAGGCACACATTTTAACACAATTTTAAAGAAAGAGAGAGAGAGCCATTGAATTTCCCATAGTGCTTAAATGGTAAAACACAATAAATGCTATTTAAATTGTTTAGAAACAAAAAAGTTCCAGGTAGGTATGGTGATATAAGTCAATAATTCTAATATTAAAAGAGACTGAGGTAATAAGATTGCCACAAGTCAGATGCCAGTGTGAGTTATATAGCAGTACCAAGCAGTCATGGCTACATGCCAAGGCCTGGTCAGTAAAATTCTGTGTGAATGTGTGTGTGTGTATATGTATGTGTTCATGTGTGTTTATGGGTCTGATATGTGTATGTATGGGTGTGATTTCTGTATTTATGTGTGTGTTAGTGTGTGTGTGTGTGTATGTGTATTTGTGATTGGGGTGTATATATACATAGTGTGTTGTACAGTAGGTGTTAGTGTGTATATATGTGTGTGTTTGTGTGTGTATATTTGTGTATGGGGTGTGTGTACGCATGATATGAGGTAAAGTATATGTTAGCCTGTGTGTATATAAGTGTGAGTATGAGTGTGTGTGTGTGTGTGTGTGTGTGTGTGTGTGTGTGAATAAGAGACATCAAGACTTTCAGGAACAGCCTGGAAAAAAATATGACATTGAAACAATAACAAAAACTCACTGAGGACTTGAATTTGCAGCAGAAGACTCTCCTCTGCTCCTTGTGCCCAGGCTCGAGCTTTGTCTGGAAGTGCTGATACGTCAAGACACGTGATACACCCATCTGACGCAAGCTGGGCAGCGTTCATTCATGCACATGCAGGAGGACACTGAGGCGTCTCAAGCCGTATTTAAAGAAACTGTCTGGAAAAGGGTTGGGCAGGATCTCCCAGAGCAGGAAGGGATACCTTCAGATCACTCTATTTAAGAACCGCTCATCATAAATTCATTTCGGGCTTGGCGGAGGATGGCAGAGGTTCATGTACTGGTTATAACAATTCAGAGGAGGAAAAATCTTCTGGTTATATTATCATTCCAAAAATATGAATTTGGGGCCCCTTTAGAACTCCTAACACTTGCTTTTACCCTCCAAGCCGGGGCGTTGAGGAACACACACTGTTCGTTCAGGACCCACACTGCTAAGTGAGCTCCTTCCTCCCAATGGTATTCTGGGGTGACCTTTCAGTGGGTCTCTGGCATGGGCAGCGCATAGTCTCCTGGAGCAAAGCCAGAATGGAAGATGAAAAGTCACATGTGGAGGGTGACGCAAGGGAAACAATCATGACTCATGCTAAGAGCCAAAGACAAATTCCAGGTCTTAGGCACACTAGCACCTAAGCCTGGGGTTGTGCTCAGCATAAAAACCCCTTTCACGTTGTGTTCTTTGAGATTCTTAGGCACCAAAGGGTGAGATCCCAGAAATGAGGTCTTGGCAGGGGTCGGGGAGAATGTGACCTTGCTACTTAGAGGGTCCAGAGAACACTGCCCTTGCTTCCCCTGGGAACTTCAAGGGACACTCTCCCAATGCTCCAAAGCCCTCAATGCGCTGCAGAAGGAGGAGGTTCTCTCAAGTTCCTTTCAGCAGGAGCCTGTTGAGGTGCCACCGACCTTGACTATCACAGGGAACACTATGAAAGGAAAAGTGACAACATCTGCATCATAAATCTCCCGGGGGTTAACCACTGTTGACATTAGATCCCCAAGCCAGCGATGGGGTGGAGCGGTTGTGAAGGAAGGGAGAGAAAAAAAAAATGCAAACTCAGCTGAGACCAGTGTTCTATCTCAAGAAACATCACTGGTGCCCCTCTGTTGTTTCTTGTTGTGGGTTGGAACCCGGGTCCTTGAGCATGCTAAACACGCTACATACCATAGAGCTATATCTTAAGTCCTGCCATCTTTTTAAACCTAGATGTTGTCATTCTTTGTATCTTTCTTAACCAGATCCAGGCAGCCTTCAGAGACCAATGCTTCTAATGATGACCGGCCCCAGGACAGACCACCAGTCACTCACTGGCATCTGATATCACCTTCCTGCCATTTCTCTGAGTAACTCAGAGTCCCATCTATGCTAGTGGACACTGCCATTCAATGTACAAAACAGGAGAGTCACCCAGGGAACCTGGTATAGCAGATGTTGGCCCTGGAAGTCCTGCAAGTGTGTGACATATTTCCCAAGAGCACCATGGGAGGCCACATCCAACCTCTACTTCTGCAAAGGTTGAAAAGGAATAACAGGCTGAGAGCACAGAGGACAGCACGAAGTCTCCTCGGGTCCCTCGACGGGCTCCCGTGCTAGCTGAGGTAAGTGATGTTGACAATGGCAATAACCTACGGCATTTCTGCTAGATGTCACCTCTGGTGCCATAGGTCATGCTGTAATGCAAGTCCTAATGCTATCAGCTGACAAAGAAATAACATCTCAGGGAGGTTGGGTTGGGCATGGTCACATGACTACTATAGGAAAGGCCAGCAGGACCTATTTCCATCCAAATGCAATGCTCTTCTCATTAGCCATTGTGCCTCAGAAGACAAAAACTTTCAAAGTCAAAGTCAATGCCAGATTTACAACCAAGCCAGGCCCTTCTTGGGAGAGAGAGGGGTCTTACTTGGCTGTGTCTATGAGAAGGTAGGGACTTAGGAGGAAAACCTATAAAAATATGCCCTTAGAAAGTGCTCTAAGGAGAGAGTCAATAAATGTCTCCACACTGCTGAGAGTACTGGCTGTCCTGGAACTCACTGTGTAGATCAGGCTGGCCTTGAACTCACAGAGCTCTTCCTGCCTCTGCTTCCTCAGTGCTGAATTAAGACGTGCATCACTACACCTGGTTATTTTTACTTACTTTCAAGCTTCATTCATTCATTCATTCAAAATGCCAGGAATCAAGCTTAGGGCTTTGTCTTTACCAATGACCGTGTCCTCAGCCTTACCATGTGACTTTGAGGAAATTGTTTCACCTTCTCTGGCTCTCACAATCTCACAGCTGTTTCCATTGTTTCTATATCTGTCGATGTGAGTCACTCTATGAGTGATTATAAAGGTGTTGTGAACAGAGCCACTATTTTGAGAACCTTCAAAGTGCCAATACCTGGAGTTATGATGAATCTGAGAATTTTGGCACCAAGAAAAGTTACCAGGTACTTTTTAATGGAAACTTTTTGTTTGGTTGGTTTTATTTTTGTTTTTCAAGACAGGGTCTCTCTGTGTAATCCTGGCTGTCCTAGAACTAGACCAGGCTGGCCTCAAACTCAGCCTGCTTCTGCCTCCTGGGTGCTGGGATTAAAGGTGTTTGCCACCAACCACCTGGCTGACTATACAAAAACTCTTTAAACAGAGTTGTGGAGCCAGGCAAGACTGGGCCCAGGTCACGTGACTAGAAGCCAGCCACCTTGCCATACTGCGCAGCTCTGTAAAGTTCAGAGCAGCAGGGTGGACTGCTAAGACCGAGTAAATTCTAGAAGCTGGAGTTCAAGTTAAAGCTAAGAAAAACGACTAAATGGGGTGGAAAGGCAAGGGAAAGTGACGCAACTGGAGCACTGAGAGTGGGAGAGACCACTGGCTGGCAGCAATGGGCAGGGCTTACGCTGCTAGGCTTATGGTACTGCTGTGTAAGACTAGTATGGAAACCAAAAGACAGGGAGGGCCATTAGGAGGTGATTTATTCCCAGCTGTGGTGGAACATCTCTGGAATCCCAGCACCAGTAAAAGATAGAAGAGCCAGACCCGTGAGATGCCCAAGCAGATGGCACTTGCCACGCAAGCCTGACCTCAGTTCGAGCTCTGGAACCTATGGTGAAAGAGAGCCAACTCCCCGAAGTTGTCCTCTGAAAGCCAAACACATGCTATGGTATATGCATGCACACACATTGCACGCACTCTTACTATTAATTAATTATTAGTAATTGATATTAGTCATTAATCATTAATTAATAGAACCCAAAGAAACTAGGGGAAGAAGGAAGAAAAATATTAACAGATATGAGTGCATGCTATTAGAAGGGGGCCTATGAGTAGGGAAAAAGAATGTTACATGAAAAAAAAAAATGTTTATGGTCCGGGTAACCTGTGAACAGGAAACAATGTTGCTTTTTTTTTTTTTTTTTTTCTATCAGGAAACATTTACTAAAAACCTGTTAAGAGCAAATATCAACAAGGGAGGCAGTTCTAAATGGGCCGTGAGGGTCAGCCACCAAGAGCCAGAATGATGCACAATGCTGCTAGTGCTGCCGGGTCCACAAGGACTTTCTGCTCCCTCTCCTTCTCAGGGTTGAAGACTCCTGCTATGTCATGGGGCCAGTCATTACAGGGCGGGCAGTGTGGTCCAGAGGTGGCCTGGAAGTACTTGGCCATGCAAGGCAAATGCATCCTAATACAACATGTCTCACAGCTTTGAGCCTTGATGAGGAAGCTGTGGCAGATGTTGCATATCTTCACAAAATCTGGGTAGCTCTCTCAGGTGAACCACTCCATCTCCAGGGATAGCCTGGCCATGCAAGGTGACCGCCCCACCCCTATCTGTCACCTGCACAAATTTCTGCAGCACCTCCCTGCTTTCTGCTTCCTCATCTTTTTGCCTCTGAGTTGATCAACTTCGTTCAAAATGTTTGTAGAAGAAGCAAAGCCAGTTTCTGAGTAAACAATTAGTTCCTAAGCCTTTCTTAAACAGATTCAACTTGTTCTCTCTGCAAAATCCCTGGCCATTTTGGAAACTGAAGTTGTAGCAAGATTCGCCAGTGCATAAATGGGTCTTCAGTGACTGCTTTAGCTCAGTATGCAAGACTCCAAGACACTGTTGATACTGTTGATGAAGTTCTACAGCTTGTCTACAGCAGCAGTTCAGGCAGGAACATTGTAGCAGGAGTTCTGCAGATGCCTAACTTTCCATTCCTCCAGCGCACTGTGAATCAGCAGCAGCTGGAGGAAGTGCTGGTACACTTCTGTCATGGCCCCTGCTCTTCTGGCAATGCCTTGCATGTCAGAAGGATCAAGAGCCCCGCCTTTAATTTTTTAATTAATAATTAAGTAATTTATTAATAGAAGAAACACAAAAGAAAGCCAAAAAAAAAAAAAAGACAAACAAACAAAAAACCTGTCTGATCAATCTAGATAGAAAGGCAAGCTAGAGAAGATTAAAGTTCATGAGTACCAGCTTGAACCATCAAGAGATCCAAAGCCAGGGTAAGGAAGGGCTCGGCATCCTGTGCCAGGCACAGCAGGATCTCAGAGAGGGGCGCAACCTTAGAGGATGCGGTGGCCCCACTAATTCACACAGAGAAAAACGTAGCCCCAAGAATGCATGAGACCTTGGGTTCAATTCCCAACACCATAAAATGATAATTAAGAGTAAAAATAAAAATGGAGCCCTGGAAGATCCTTTTTTGTTAAACAAGAGTTTGTCCGAGAAGAAAGCCATACAGTGGATGTGAGGGTGTACAAGTAAACCAGGCAGGTTTTAAATGGATATCAGGCTGCAAAAACAGAAAAATAAATGAAATAACTAATATTTTTAACTTACTACCCAAAGAAAGAGCAAAGCAACGTGAACTTGTAAATCTAGTCTAGGGACTGCTGACTTATTCTCCTGACCAAGATCTTGTGACTTTAAGTAGAGAGTCTTCAATACCAGCTGATACCCTGAAGCTGAAACAAGGTGATGAACTTGGGAAGCTCAGAAAACACAGTACCAGCCTCTGGATGTCATGGAATAAATTTAGCAGATGTGTTGGACAAAAATTAAGTAGAAGAACCCATTACTTAATCTTTCTGATATGCCAACATGTTTGCCTTAAATTTCTCTCTCTCTCTCTCTCTCTCTCTCTCTCTCTCTCTCTCTCTCTCTCTCTCTCCCTCTCTCTCTCTCTCTCTCTCTCAGATAGAGAGGCCCAGGACAGTCTCCAATATAGAACAAGATCCAGTTTCCCTATCCCTCTTTCCAAAAAAAAGAGAGAGAGAAGAAGAGGGATGGATGGGGGTTAAGCTGGGTACAGCGGCTGGGTACCCTTAGCACGTGGGAGGCTAAAGCATGTGGTTCTGAGGCCATCCTGGGATACCTGATGAGAGTCTGTCTGAAAAAGAGAGGGGCCAGGGATGTATCTGCATTGGTAGGGGCCCTGCTAGCTTGTGTGAAGCCCTGAATCCGATCTGGATTCAGCACTGCATAAAAACTGGGTGTGGCGACACATGCCTGTAATCTCAGCATTCAGGGGGTGCAGGAGGCATGCCGAAGTTCACGATCATCCCACACGGGGAGTTAGATGAGACCCCCGTCTCAAAAATAAATAAACAAAATATATTATAATAAAAGAGAAACATCTGCTCACCTGACCTTTTATCGCAATGCACACCATTGGCTCTCAAGGACAAAAGCGTTTTGTTTCTATGTGCTGAAGAAACTTGTTAAATTGCTAAACCAAAAACCACATGAGTTGGAATTTCACCGTGAAATTCTATGCATCTTCAAAAAGTATGTAAACTTCCTGTTAAGAAGCAGTGTCATATTTTTATGGTAGTCTAGCAAATTATGTGAGCTACTAAATCAACTTGGTCCATTTATTTACTTTGTTTATCGGTCAGACCTGCCCATTACAGGGTTTTACCACTATAAATGGGCCCCTGGACTAACTTGCGCAGGCAGGCAACAACTCCATCAAACCCAGTAATTAATTGGGCAGTCCTCCTCCATATGTCAAGGTGACTACTCATTAAAGCAGTGCATATGGCTTGTACCTGCATGCGCTTAGCCTTCCGCTTTTGTTCATGGTTCAACAAATTTATGAACTATGGATCTAGTGGAACAATGACAAAAATTAGTTCAGGGGACATTATAATAAGACTGAGAATTTAAAGTTAGAAAGAGAAAATTAAAAGCAAGAAAAATATGTCACACGGACAGCAGGATTCATGACAAATTCAGAGCGCGTATCTGTGGGTGGCTTCTATGTCCAACACACAGCTAGTGTTGAGAAACAAAGAGAGATGCTGTCCATGCCCAAGGTCTTGCTTTGACTTGAGGGGATATCATCAGTGTTGAAATGTTAAGGTAATAACGGAAAGTTGTCACAGGTGAATGCCACTTTCCTTGTCCATTTTATCATCATGGTGACCAAACACCTGACAGACAGAAGCTAAAGTGAGAAAACTTCATTTTGGTTCATGGTTCCAAAAGGTCCAATACGTGATGGCGTGGCCTGTGCAAGAGCAGAGCATCATGGTAATGTGGACATACAGAGAGGCTAGTCTCCACTCAGGAGCAAGCAGGAAACAGAGAGACAGGAATTGGGGCTAGGTAGCCTACCTTTCCAGGTACTAAACTTTCCAGGCACCTCCTAAACTTTCTATATCCTCACAAAAGAGCTGGGGAAGCTGATACTGAGCAGTCATACAAGTCCCTGTGAGGGACATTCCAAATCAAATCACAAAAGCCACATATTTCTGATCATCACAATTCTCAATTAAGATGGCATCTTAAGGGATGTGAAGGAGTGAGGTATGTCATTTTGGCTATGGCATGTATTTACTCTGTGTAAAAATTAAATATGCAACTTGGTAACATAAAAATAAAGATTACCAAGGCAGGTATGGTAATCCTCTAATTTTAATACTTGGGAGGTGGAGGCACAAAGAGTTAATGCCAGTCTCGGGGGTGCCAGCGGGATGGTTCAGTGGATAAAATGGCTTGCCATGCAAGCCAGATAACATGTGTGTACTCTGTACTAACAGAACTAACTCTCAAAGTTTTTCTTTAATCACATCAGAAGCAGGCAAAGCCCTGAGTTCAAGGCCAGCCTAATCCTTAACAAGGTCCAGGACAACCAGAGCTACTCAAAGAAACCTTGTCTCTAAAACAAAATAAACAAACAAACAAAAGTTGGCCTTTGACCTCCACATACATACATGATGCTGCATACACCTCCAGTCTCACACACACACACACACACACACACACACACACACACACACAAATAAACTAAATGTTTTAAAAGTTGAGTCTGGGCCACATTAAAGCCTAGAGAGAGAGAGAGAGAGAGAGAGAGAGAGAGAGAGAGAGAGAGAGAGAGAATGTGTTGACCAGAAAGATGTACTCATACTCAGCAGGCAAAGGCTCTGGCTGCCAAGCCTGACAAACTGTCTCGTCCTCAGGACCCACAGGGTAGAAGAAGAGAACCAACTTCCACAGGTCATCCTCTGACCTTCACATGTGCTGCACTGTGGAATGCATACATGTTTGCACAGACACTGATGATAAAGAAATGAATACACTTAATGAAAATAATTTTTAAAATGCCTCTCTTATTTTATCACAGAAGTAATCTGAGAACTCAGGAGACTTAAGCAGGAAGACCCTGACTTTGAGGCTAGCCTGGACCACGTAGTAGGCTCTTTCTGAAGAGAAAGGCTGAGGAAGCTCTCTTACAAGGAGATTATGGATAATATCTGGACTCAGATTCTCTACTAGGGCTGGCAGCCTCTGACCATGTGACTTTCCCCTAGTCCTCAGTACAGAATGTTACTGTCCAAACAGTAAGTGCAAGAAGTGCAGGAAAGAGCAGATGCTGGACTGGGATCATCCTGACACTGTTAGCTGACAGTCTGGGGCATGTCATTTTGGTCCCCTTGGAAATGAATCTTAACACACCCATTGAAAGAAAGAGTTTAATGGCTGAGGCCATGGTTCAGTGGTTACGAGTACTAGTTGCTCTTGTAGAGGACTCTGGTTCAATTCCCGGCACCAACATGGTACTCATAACCATCTGTCTATTCCCTCTTCTGACTTCTATGGGCACGAGGCATGCACATGCTGCACTACATACATGTGGGCAAAACATTCATACATGTAAAATAAACTAATATAATCTTTAAAAGAATATATACATACATATATACATATATGTAAGTATATACATTTATAGATACATTATGTATATGTATATAATGTATAATACATATTAGAATTGGAGTAGATGAATGATTTTCAAGTTGTACTAAGAAATATGGAAAAGGGGGAGACACATGAACAGGTAGGAACGCTCTGACTTCTAGGAGAGTAGCTGCCCTTAAGTCTATTCGACATATTAACTTTCAGAGATGGTTCTGGCATGAGCCAACCGAAGACTTTACAAAGGCTGAACACTGCAGCTTGACCAAACACTAAGCGCTGTTGCACCTCAAACACTCAAGCCTCTTTTCTACCCAGGGGCACTCCAATACCTCGGACTATTTTATCTGCTCTGACCCGTTTTGGAGACTTTTTAACTGAATCCTGGCATCTTTCCATCATTGCAGTTCTGAATCTGTCCGTTCAAAAAAAAAAATTGACTTTTTTTCCTCCACTCACATTTCTCAGTCCATTTTTGGAAGCACTCTTTGCCACATTCTTAAATAAGTAAATAGGATAACTGTGGTAATTGCCTGACCTGAAAAGTGTGTAGAGCGTCAAGGTTAATGGTCCTGGCACAAGATTTTTGCTACAAACAGCAGAATCCTCTAGCCCTTTGCTGAGACATCGGTTCGATAGGAAGAGGAAATCAAGCCATGAATCGAATTACTCAAAAGAGAATTATCTAAGTCCCTGAATGATCTAATGTACCTGAGCTGTGTTCCAGGAAGAACTGTCTCAGAGAAATTCAGTAAGACAGGCGTTCCCTGGACACATAGTAGAAAAGCCAAATACTTAACAAAACAAAACACCAAAACTGACATACCCGAGAAATGGTGCAGCCCTGTTTCAAATGTTCTGATGATCCCTTGATTTATTTTATAACACTGAAATCCTTCCACATGAAGGAAAAAGAATCGTTACTATTAAACCTCTCCATGACTGAAATTCCTTTAATCAGTTTTTATTAAAGTCTATCAAACACACACATCATTAGGAGACTTTTAAATCTGAATTTATTGAAGATACCTTACATATGTTTTAACATTTCAGTTCAGCAATGCGCATCAGCAATAAGTATCATTTCATTGTTGGTGGTGGTGGGCAGGGGGTATTGAATTTTCTGGCACACACAGTGATCCTAACAGCAAAGAAAATCTAGGCATGGAGCCAAGATTCCCCATCCTCTCTTCTAACATGGTCTCTCTCTCTCTCTCTCTCTCTCTCTCTCTCTCTCTCTCACACACACACACACACACACACACCACAGAGATAATGTAGACAACAACAGCTCTTCCTCCATCCTTAGAAACTCTATAGACTACAGGAAACAAGCAAAGCCTCCATCAGGTCTCTTGTTAAATTTTAAAGCAGAAAAAATGTGCGCAAAATCAAATTGCCCTATAAGAGGTTTATGTATTTAATTGGGGAAGGAAGGGTTGAACAAGTACCATTCTGGAGCCCAGGCTAGCCTGGAACCCACCATTACTGAATGCAGACTGGCTTCAACCTCATGATAAACCTCCTCCCTCAGCCTCCCTAAATGCTAAGATTACAATTATGATCAAAGGAGTTTTCCTGTTCTTAAAACTGCAGAGAAATGTAGCTCTTGAAGTGAAGGGTCAATGTGGCAATCAGCACCCCCTCTAGCTTGACTTTTTATCACTCGTCCAATGACAAGCCACAAGATGCTTCTACTCTTTATAGAAAGCCTGTCCTTACTGGGATGCAGTTTTAAAGTATCTCAATTCTAGACTTTCAGTAAATATGAATCTCAGACCCACAGAAACCAAAGGACTGAAAGCAGGTCCCTAAATGGGGTCTCGCAGAGTCCTGGTGTGAGAGGGCTCATGAGGAAGGATGACCCTCCAGGGGCTAGAGGAGTGGTCCAGTGGTTAGAGCACTGGCTGTTCCTTCAGAGGACCTGGGTTCAACTCTCAGTACCCACATGGCAGCTCACAACTGTCTGACTCCAGTCCCGGGGACCTGACACCCTCACACAGACATACATGCACGGGAAACACTAGTGCACATAGAAAATGACACTCCAATGCAGGTTCCCATGATGTCCTTGTAGACACTAATCTGTTTTAATGGGGATGAGGGGCAGGGGGGAGGCTCCAACAGAATACCTACAAAGAGCTACTTGGAGCAAACTGTGATTTCTCTTCTTGCCCTCATTCAGCTCCATGGTCATACTATATTTATAGAGATAAATATAGAGATAGAGATTGAGATAGAGATAGGTATGAATGATATAGGCTTAGGCATAGATATATAGAGAGATTCTGTCAGAAATGGCGTAGGAAAAACCACGTCTGTTTCTGTCAGGAAGCTGTCAATAAAGTCAGAGCTTTGATGCTAAAGTAACTGACAAATGAAACAAGGAGGAAAGACCATGATCAACTACATTACATAATTTTATCCTTCTAAGAAATTTATAAGATGCTTATGGCCCTTAAATAAGTCACTATATTTCTATAAACTTCAAAAATCCTCACCTTTAAAATGAGCAAAATATTTCATTTAATTATTATTGTCAGGCTTTAAGAAAAATTACAAGTCACAGAGACATTGTTCTCTGTGACTGAGAGAACTTCTGTACAGCTGGCAAGGTATGATTCAGTGGTGGGTAAAGTCCTTATCCTGAAGTCTGGACAACCAGAGTTTCATCCTGGGACCCACATGGTGGAAAGAGGGAAACAACTCCTTTCCTCTGACCTCCACTTGATATTCTCATTCTCTCTCTCTCTCTCTCTCTCTCTCTCTCTCTCTCTGTGTCTGTCTCTGTCTCTGTCTCTGTCTCTCTCGCACACACACACACACACACACACACACACACACACGCAGCACCCCTTCAGTGTTTGGATTCTTAGCCCTTCGAGAATCGCACACACAGAAAGAAGCGCACATGAATGAACACACTAAAGCCTCCACTGTTTCTCAGGCCATGCCTACTTTCCTTTTCTTTATTTTTCCTTTCAATTCTTTTGTTTTGTTTTCTTTTGATTTTTTTTTTTTTGTTTTCTGTTTTGTTGTTGTTGTTGCTGTTGTTGTTTGAGACAGTCTTTCTGTGTAGGCCTGGTTGTCCTGGAATTCACTCTGTAGACCAGGCTGGCCTCAAACTTATATCTGCCTGCCTTTACCTTGTGAATGGTGGGATTAAAGGCATGCATCACCCCTACCCAGCTCTTAGAAAAAAAAAAATTAAAGATTTTTATCCAGTTCAAAATATACATAAGTAAGAATATACACCAGCCAGACACCTACCAGTATTTGGGAGGTAGAGATGGAGATGGGAGAACTGTGAGTTAGCAAGGTTGAGGTTAGCCTAGGGTGTGAATGCAACTCTCATCTCACAAAATAAAAAACTAGACATGAAATCAGGCATGTGTCTCAGTCTGTACTCCTCGCTCTCAGGAAATAGATCAGAAGTTCAAGGTTAGTGAGTTTGAAGCCAGCCTGAGTTGTATGAGACCTTGCTTAAGGGATATATATATATATCTTATATGATATATATCATGCGGACTCTGTATTCCATGGTGCTTGGGTATTGTGATTTTGAGAAGATGCCATAATCATGCTAATTATAGTATACTTCAGGTCTAAATTTTAATATTTCATTATCATAGCTTTTCCTGTGAAGATCTAGAAAGATCATGAGTTTTCTACAAAACAAATGGTTATTAAGCAATAAACCTGTTGGAGGAATAAATTAGCAAATGGATTATGCTCGTTGACTGTCCCCACCACAGGAAAGGTGTTGTACCCACTCTGCCTCTGATTAAGTTTACATTGTAATATGACTCGTAAGACTCACTGTACTGAATAAAAATTTAGGCAATTAGTGGTCTTATTTCTTAGGAAGAACTGCTTTCTATCGTATATTAACACAGATCTCACTCAATTAAAATTGCTCACAGTCAGCAAAAATAATTTCTGCATTGTAATGAAATAATGAAATAATTATATGCAAGGGAGGACTTGTGATCTTTTTAATTATTCTATTCTTCATTTTTAAAAGGGCTATTTGAAAATGTACTCTTATAATTGATTGCTATAAATCAGTCAAATTCATTCTAGCGATCATAAATATTCTAACTTTTAGAAGACAAAGAAATGCTAAATATTCAATAGAATACTTCAGTATTCAGAAAATTTAATCTGGGGGGAAAGGAGAGACTGCTCTTTGGAAAATAAAAAAGTAAATTTGTTGTCCCATGAAAAATGAAATATCTTGAATGTCAGTGACAGAAATGGAATTAACAAGAGATCTTTTTATTGTTTTTTAAGGTCATTAGGCTGTGAATTCTGTAATTATGGAAATCGTCAGGCCAGTTCTCTGAGAATGTTTGCTCCCATCCATAAGGTAGTGGAATGTTCAATCAGTCTCTCTCGTGGGAAAGTTAGGTCATAACTGTAAGTGTACCAGCAAAATCGAATTAAGCAAAGAGATTTCATTAGTATTTATAGCCAGAAGGCATCTGTAAAAGTACAGGGCCAAGAAGTTATGTGGAAGTCAGAGGAGGGGGAAAATGGGTTTCTAGTGACAAAGGCGAATCTGAGCGAGATCTAAGTGTGTAATGAATGCGAGCTATTGAACGGGGCTGCAGAGAGGGAGCTGCAAAGATGTCAAATATTGATTTTCCTGGGTATGCCTTTGGACTACATATGTAATTGTTTGGATTCGCTGTCTTCATGGTACAACAATATTTGTTGTCGAAGGTTAAAAAGCACAATGTGAAATCAACTAAAAACTGAGACACATGTTGGAGAATTATAATAATCCTCCACTCAGAATCTCATTAAAGAAGTTTCTGTACTTGCTTGAAAAAAGGACATTTTAAATTGAGGAAGTAGCAAATATTTTACAAAAAAAAGAACACAAGTTGTTACTGAAAATACTTTTAACATCATTTTAAAACTATGCTTGCTTGCTTGCTTTCTTATTTTATTGCATATTCTTCTAATTTTGAAAGTTAGGCCAGACTTAATATTTCAGTATTATCAAATGGATGCAATTAGTGATAAACTGATAAAAAATTCTGGTGCTGCCCCTGTATCAGAACTTTTCCCTTTCATAGTTTCCTACTACTAAAACTCCCAGGAAGAAATCATGGGTGTGTTAAAGGCTGTATAAGCATGCATCTGTAATAAAAAGTCTCAGCCTCAAGTGATCAGATTAATAATCAAGCTAGTTACTCACTAAGTAAAATACTTTGTTAAATATTTTACGCAATATTTTTGACTGTTCAAATCTCAACAAGGACTGTCAAGATCATGACTTTTAAATAACGGGGTTTGTTTCATTGATCTTGTTAGAAGCCTTAATTATAATTATTAATAATACGATTTTGTTCTCTATTGTTAATAGCAACAACATTCATTTTAGAGAGTCGTCATTGTACTTAAAACCACAAGTATCACAAACTAACAAATAATGACATCTAATGAAAGAAAGAAAAAGGTGTATAAAACATTTCGAGCATCAGCGGATCACACACAGGTGAGGGGAAGGTGTAACATCTGTCAAGAGCAGGTCATTTCAATAGTGCAAAATATTCTAGCTAGAAAGACTGAAAAGAAGACTAGTTTTGTAGCAGAAACAAGTTTCACTTGTTATTTTCTGTGTTCGCTGTTCATGCTCCGAAGCGCCTAACAGCAAAATAAAACAGTACTGTCTATGAGATAGATATAAGGTAGTCTTCCCCCGGAGTTTGCTTGCGGAGCCTGAAAGATACAAAGGCTTCAACCCAGCAGGAACCGCAGCTCCTCAGCGAGGTGGACACAGGGCAGGAACAAACAATTCAAGTCGAGTGTTTCTAGAGAGGTTGCTGGGGAATGTCCATCGTGTCATTTCTACTTCTCAAGAGCTATTAGTGCCTGGCCCCGTGACTTCATTGACACTAACGTTCCGAGTTTTCTTTTTATTTCTGCCTTCATCCCACGTCTTAGGTACCGAGGATTTGCAAATTCCTGGCTCCAGAAGAGACTGCTGCCACGCCCCCCCCTCCCCCCCCCCCCCCCCCCCCCCCCCCCGGTGACTGGCTAGCAAAAGCGAGGCAACTTTACAGGGAGGGGCGGATTAGTTGGCAGTAAGTGGGAAACATTTCTTTTAAACACGGCGGGGTTGATCGGGAATTGGGCCAAGGCTCTAAAACGGGTTCTCTGTCATTCAGCTGACTCTGTCATCACTATGCTGTGTTCAGCTGGCCCCCCAGCTCGGCCTCACCCAGGGTTCTGAAGCAGCTGCAGAGGCTACAAGTTTTCAGCCCCCGCCTCCAGACCTCAATGTTGCCTAAGCAAGCATTAAGAGATTATGATTATAATAGGTGTGCTTATACCAAATAAAAGGTTTCATTAATCAAGCCACATTGAGATAAACCTGTCACTGGACAGAGAAGACAAGAAATCAAATGCTGTGAAACTTCTGACAGATTGTTAAATAGATACCCTCTAAAACAGAATTTAATTTACTGTGATATTACAGCTATTTATGCACCAATAGGCAAGTGCAGATTGAGTTCAGAGGTCGACTCTAGAATTTGAAAAATAAAAGCACAGGATGAAACGAAAGGTGACAGTTACCTTTGTCTGATTACACTAACTGGGAAGGTTTAACTGGTTCCTGTGGGGAACTGAAGCAGGACGCGTGGGGCCTGTATTGGCGAGCAAGCGGGTCCAATTAAGGGGTCTTCACGCCGCTGAAGACTTGACAACAATTTTAAAAATACCCAAGAGCACTTGTGCGGTCCAGGTCAACCTAGGTTTCCTCTCCCGCTACCAACGCTGAGATCTTTCACACTGTGTAGGAGGGCTAAGCCACTCAGACCTGGGCTCGAACCTTACATCCACAAGGCCTCCTGCCCAGTGACCGACCTCTGGTTTCAAGGTCCCATCAGGAACCTTGCTGTCTCAGAGGGCCGCTACAAAGACTGAGGCCAGATTTGAGCAGCACCTGGCAGAGGACTCAGGATGTTAGGCATCGGTTCTGCCTTTTCCTTCTCTTTTCTTTCCTATTTTCTTTCCCCGCCCTGCCTAGCCCACAGCACCAGCCTCTGCCCCCACCACTCGGCCAGCCAGGCTCTCTGTAGTCTCTTTGGCTTGGACAGGTTGACCCTTCAGGTGATGACAGGGTTCAAAATGAAGTTATAAAAGCCCTGTTTATAAGATCAACCACAAGATTCATAGAGCAAAAGTCTGTGCTCACGAGCTTGGCAGCCTGAATATGGTCCCCAGGACACACATAGTAGAAGCCTCCCACAAGTTTTCCTCTGATCTATAGACAGACAGACAGACAGACACAGACACAGACACAGACACAGACACAGACACAGACACAGACACAGACACAGACACAGACACAGACACAGACACAGACACACACAATCAATCAAAGTAATCAACTGGGTTTTGGTTTGGTTTGTTCTCGTTTCCCAAATTTTTTGAGTTGCATCACTAAATCATTTATTTGTGCGCTTTCTGATTTTTTTTTTTCTTTTAAGTGTTGGCACTTGGGGCTATAACTGTCCCTCTTGGAACTGTTCTTAATGTGTTTTGTTTGTTTGTTTGTTTTGTTTTGTTTTTCTGATTGTGATTTTGCTGTGTTGTATTTTTATTTTCCTTTAGTTCCAGGAACATTTTTATTTCTCTCTTGACTTCTTCCTTGGCCCATCCATCATTCAGCAATGAGTTGTTTAATCTCCATGAGTTTACATTCTACTAGAGTTTTGTTTGCTGTTCATTTTAAGTTTTGTTGATATATGTATGGAATTGCTGGCTGCTGATAGCACACACTTTTAATCCCAGCACTTGGATGGCAGAGGAAGGCAGATCTCTAAGTTCCAGGCCAGCCTGGTCTACAGAGTGAGTTCCAGGACAGCCAGAGCTACACAAAGAAACCCTGTCTTGGAAAAACCAAACCAAAACACCAAAACCATGGAATTATTTTCATTTTCCATATGTTAAGGTTTGTTTTGAGTCCAGCATATGGTCTAGTGTCAAGAAACTTCCATATGCTGCTAAGAAGAACATATATTCTTTGGAGTTTGGGTGGCATATTCTGTAGATATCTGTTAAATTGATTTGATCTAGTACATCATTTAATTCTGATATTTCTCTGTGTATTTTTTCTGTAGATGACCCATCTATTGGAGCAAATGGGATGTTTAAATAGCCTGCTGGGGCTGGTGAGATGGCTCAGTGGGTAAGAGCGCCCGATTGCTCTTCCGAAGGTCCAGAGTTCAAATCCCAGCAACCACATGGAGTCTCACAACTATCTGTAATGAGATCTGACGCCCTCTTCTGGTGTGTCTGAAGACAGCTACAGTGTACTTACATGTAATAAATAAATCTTAAAAAAAATAAAAATAAAAAAATAAATAGCCTGCTGTTGTTGGGTTTGTGTTAAATTGTGTCTTTAACTCTATTGATAAGCTTTTTATAAACCTGGGGGCACCAGAGTTTTGAACACATATATTTAATATTGCAATATTTTCTTGCTTAACTTATCCTTTAATTAGAAGGAAGTGTCCTTGTTTGTCTCTTCAGAATAGTTTTACTATGAAGTCCATTTTGTCAGATCAGCATGGCAATACTTGTTTGCTCCCTGATACCATTTGCTTGATATGTTTTTTTCTGTCTGCTTTAAGCTGGTGGCTGTCTTTAAAGCGCTAAAGCTAAAATGTGCCTTATAGACACCTGTCTCAAAATAAATACAAAGTATTTCTCCTCCATACATTGAAATAAATACATTTTGTGTTTAGAGTGAGTGCCTGACTGTATGTATGCATACCATATGTTTCCCAGATGAGTAGGAAGTAGGTCATGAGGAGGTGTGGAATCCCCTGGGTGTGTATGTATAATACGTTATAAGCTGCTATGTGGGTGCTGGGAACCAAACCCAAGTCCTCTGCAAAACCAGCCAGTGTCCTTAACTGCTAAGTGTCTCTCCAACACCAAAGCAAGGAAATCGTTTAGAAGAAAGACTGAAGGGTTCTATTTTCTTAAGAAGATTGTTTTTGACTTATTATTTTATTTGCTTATCTGTTAGATTGGTTTTATCTTGGAGACAAAAAAAAAATCACAGTATGTAGCTCAGGTTAGCCTCTTGATTTTCTTGCTCCATCTTAGTGAATACAGAAATTACAGGTGTGTTCAAATTACTTTTTTGTTTGCTACCTGGTTTGTTTTGAGATAAAGGTCTTACTTGTTAGCCCAGGCTGGCCTGAACTTGTAGCATCTTCCTGCTTCAGCCTCCCAAGTACTGGAATTACTGGCACCCACCAGCATCTCAAATGACTCGTCTGGGCCTCTTCTAAATTTGATTACTTTATCCAGGCCTCATGCCTCTAAATTCCAGCACTTGGGAAACTGAGGTAGGAGAATCTTGACTTCAAAAACAACCTGGAAGATAAGGATAGTGGCACGCACCTTTAATTCCAGCATTTGGAAGGCAGAGGCAGATGGCTCTCTGTGAGTTCAAGACTAGCCTCCTCTACATAGTGAGTTCCAGGCAGCCAAGGCTACATAATGGGAGCCTGTGTCAAACAACAACGTCATCAAAATATTGAAAAGAATAATATGTGTGCTGGTGAAAGGTATTATACTATATATGAAGTTGTGTAGCATCATTTGAATGTAAATTATGATAGTTATCTATACTATAAATTTCAATGCCAACGCTAAAGTAACAAGGACAATAAAACTTATAACAAGTTAGGCCAACAAACAAAAGACCTAAACTGCAACGATAAGACATACTCATTCTGGAGCCAGGGTTAGTAAACAAGGCATTAGCGTCAGACATGAGGGTCACAAATTCGAGGCTAGCCAAGGCTACATAGTAAGACTCCAATTCAAAACAGAAAGTGTTCAATTCAACTGAATGTGAGTGGCATACAGATCTCAAGTTCAAGACCAGCCTGAGCTGTAAGTCAATTCAAAGTCAGTCCATCTAGGAAAGTATGTGTGAGCCCCTGGACTCAATCTCCAACACGAAAGTAAACAGATACG